>NW_022199689.1:937692-1018446 GCF_009176525.2 Contarinia nasturtii | reverse complement strand
ATCGGTTGCGTTTGCGGCTATGCTTGGCATATCTATGCTACCTAGCGCATTTAGGCAAGCATAGAAATATGCGCGAACCGGTCACTGCAGCATAGTCAGGATAGGCTTCAGTGAGTAAACGATGTGCTTCAGTTGCATTTTTCTTTAAATGGAAGAAGCAAATTAAAACTTCCCGCAAATGATCTTTTGTTGAAATGAAATTCGACATTTTGAACGCAATAAAAAACTTGTGTGTATGAACTTGTATCCACTTTGACAGATGGAATTTAATAGTTTTTTTGACGCTCTTTAAGATACACTTGTTGTAACTGTCAAAAAAATGGCGCGTATGATACATAAGAAGTTGACACAAATACGACATTTTTAAGTTGCACTACCAATATAAAAAAGTTTTAGATTTTATAGTGTGATCTTATGTCTTTTTCACACTACTGAACGCGCAATCGCTTCAATAATTTATATACGTGTATTTTTTTCGGGTGCGGTAGAGATAGTTTTACGCGTCCATTTATACACTTATTTGTTTGCAAATGTTTTATCGACTTTTACTGTTTTTCTTGATTTTTCCATTTTATTTTCATGATTTCTTTGAACTCGTTTGGTTGCGCCAATAATAAATTGATAAATTTCAAACTTTCTGAACACATTCTCGGGGCGTAAAAATAAAGTTTCTTATCGAATTCTTTTCACACATTTCAGGTTGGACGAATTACACACCGTGGTTAGTTAGGTTTCCATTTTTATTTAATTTTTTTTCTTTTAATTTAATATTTTTATTTATATTTAGTTATACGGATGAAATGCGTGTCTTAATGAAAGCGGTATTCGAACAAGGTAATTCGAAATTTCGGATATCGTCTAGTTTTAGTAATTATTATGATATTTATATGATATCTCCTTTATAAAAATGGTTTTTACAATCACAGGAAAGGAAATGGCAGAAAAAAAGTTTTTTATTGCCGAAAGCACGAGGACTTTAGAAATATTCGGTTTAAGGTATGATTAACGAAAGAAAAAAGAACTGAATGATTTAAAAAAAAAAGTGTTTGAAATTCATGACAAAAATGAAACAAGAGAATAGATGAAATTCATTTTCAAGTTTTTCCGTTTCTATATTTTTTTATTTTTTCCAAGAAAACTTTGCCACTTTCTCAAAATAGCTCGTAAAATTAATTTTATAGTCACAACGTTTCCAACATTTGTAATAATTTTTACTAATTTTAAATTTTTCTTGGTTACAGTGTATCGCTGTTTACATTACTCATATCATTGATAATTTTTTGTAATATTCGGTAAGTGTAGTACACTAGTGTACAATAAGTGCGTTTTTTTGGCAAATCAAACAAAAGTCTTTTGTTCAATTCTCTTTCTCGATCTGTATCAATGCAGAAGTTTACGAAATGCACGCACCAAAATTCACAAGAATCTCTTTGTGGCAATGGTAATTCAAGTGTTGGTTCGGTTAACGGTTTATTTAGATCAAATACGAAATGGACGAAATTTACCTAATGAAAATTTATCGGGCATACAAAATACGGTAAGCATATCACATCGTTTAACTATATGTGATGTGTGTTTGTGAAATTTTCCATTGTATTTAACTAGATTTCTATTTTATGTATCATCATTATAATTGTAGCCTTATCTATGCGAAAGTTCATATATCTTTTTGGAGTATGCACGAACGGCAATGTTTATGTGGATGTTTATCGAAGGACTCTATTTGCATAATGTAGTGACGGTAACTGTGTTTGCGTTTCAAGGCCAATTTCCGCACACTTTCTATGCAATTCTCGGTTGGGGTTTGCCGGCAATGATGACGGCAGTTTGGGCAACGTTCACAGCAAAATACAAAAAAGGATTAAAGTAACCAAATATACGATATACTTATAGAAAAAATCACAAATGAAAACCAAAAGAACGCTGTGTTGATTACTCAAATTACATTATTGATGCGTTTTTTTTTTGTTTTTTTCAGATGCTGGTGGGGGTAAGTGGTCTCAAAAAACACATAATACATAATTTCGATGAATGTGCAATAGTGAATTTGGTGTGAATGTGTGTGAATGCGTGTGTGTTTCGGTGGTTTTTTTTTTTGGTTTTTTTTTCATCATTTTTTTTTACTTTCAGATATAATTTAACGTCAATCTATTGGATATTAGAGGGACCTCGTTTAGCCGTTTTACTATTGAATTTTATATTTCTATTGAATATAATTCGAGTGTTAGTAGTTAAGTTGAGACAAAGCCATACGAGCGACATTGAGCAAGTGAGAAAAGCGGTTCGGGCTGCAATCGTTTTAATACCACTACTTGGTATTACTAATTTATTAAATATGACTGATGCACCTCTCCATCGAACTGCATGGGAATTTGGATTGTGGTCATACACAACGCACTTTCTCACTTCATTTCAAGGCCTATTCATTGCTACGATCTATTGTTTTCTAAATAACGAGGTAGATCGAAATTTCGAATCTCACTTAGTTGACGTAAATATTATTATGATATTTATATAATCTTCTCTTTTGGTAAACACAAAAAAAAATGTGTACAGGTTAGAGCAGCTTTGATGAAAAGTCTCGGTGTGTATATGTCGTTAAGAGGAAATTTTGAATGGATACCTCGGCGTCACTCAATGTTTTCCGGTAACTATGGTACTGCAGCCGACACCGAACAACAATGCAACGAAAATCAGAATAGGTAAACACATGTTTTAATCACCGGCATCATACAAACCCAAACATAAATTGGGTATGGACTAAATTTGTGGTTTTTGTGGTTCTTTTTGTTTGCAATAGAAACCGTCATCAACGTCAAAAGCAAAACAATTGGATTACATTGTGCTTTAATGAGAAGAAAATGGTCAAAGACAAGGACAAAGACATTCCACGTCCGTCTCCTGAGTCAGTGTTGCACTTATAAATTTTAATGCATCATATTTTTTTTCGTATCGCTTGAATTTTTACATTTCATATTAGATAAGCATTTATTCATCATTTGCACATCATCTGCACCATCGAATGACATTGTAGTGTTAAGATAAGATGTAAACAAATTATTTATTTATTATAGTATTCGCCAAACGTGTAGTGTTGAAAAAAAGTGGACATTTTAATTTTGTTCTTCATTGGATGTTCATTTGACTTTCCAACAAAAAGACAAAAAAAGTATCACTTACAAAAAAAAAAACAAATGAATATACCAAAATCTTTCTTTTATTTTGTTCAATATCTAATGAACAAAAACAATCAAAAAAGTTGAAATTAGTTTAGAGAAATTAACAAACGAATTTTGTCATCTAATTCCATATTTTTTTTTTTTTTAATGCTTGGATTTGTTTTCAGTAGATAATCATACAAAAATGGATCTAAATGATCTCAATGCACATCGACTGAATGGTTTCTTCACACAATACTTACTTTACTTTACTATAAAATGGACTTCTCCGTTAAATAAAATATAAAAAAGAAAAGTAAGTTTATCGTTACTACTCTGTAGATAGTGAATGTTGGCAAAGTATGTAATCATGCTTGTTTTTATTTGATACATAGATCATTTTCAATGAAACTCTATTAGCTCCATATTAGGTGTGACATAAATTGATTCATTTGTTCATTCACTCAAAAACAAATAGAATCCAAAGAAAGTTTTTTTATTCATTTCAGAACGTCTGTGTGATGCATCTCCAATATATTTAGCAAATCCAAACATATTTTTCTGTATATTTTTTTGAACATAAGAATAAGAAATATTTAAAATTATTTATCATATTTCTTGAACATATTTTGTGATGTTTTCGTACTTAAACTCAGAGCATATACTGAGCATAGATATATATCCGGGATATTTTGTGAGTATCCGATATTTATCGCAGCCAGACATTATAATGGAGTGAAAACAATAGAAGTGATTGTTATAGGTCTAAGTATAAAACCATTTACATTACTACAATCACTATAACAATAACTTCTATTGTTTTTACTCTATTTCAAAGTCTGGCCCCAATGAATATCAGATACTGACAAAATATCCAGGATATATATCTATGCTTAGTATATGCTCTGCAAAAACTAAACGCGACGTATATATATATAAATAAAAACGATTTGTTCACAAATTTTAACAAGATAAATAAATGTATGTGCATTTTAAAGTATTAAAAATAAATGAATATCGATGTTTTTACCTTATAAGTTATGATTAATTTGACAGAGAATTTTTTTAAAATATAAAAATGGACCAAGTGTTGTTATCGATAGAAATTGCCACGGATGAATTTTAAATATATATTATTATACGTATATATCCAATATGTGAAATGGAACGCATGTTAGGTCACTTTCATTTTTTTTCAATTCTATTCCAAAAAAAAATCAAATCAACTTTTTATATTCATCAATTATCTAAAGTTTAGAAACAAACAAAACATGCGATATTTTTTATCCCAAGTAAGATTTTTGAGAGTACAAAAGTAAAATTGCCAACTACATTTCATGTATTTGTCAAATTCTGAGACGCTGTAAATTATAAAGTGTCTTCCTGATCGTCGTCAATTGAAATTAGGAATTTTAGCTCAAATTTAATAAAACGGACTATTAACTGGAGTCAGATTATGAGAAAAAGACAACTTCTGGACACAATGCTAGTTTCTTTTATACAACTCGAACCAATCGGTAATTCATTGGCCCCGAAATAATTAAGATCACCCGAACAAATAATGTGTTCAAAACAAGTACATTGTTCTAGAATGATTTATTATTGAATATGAAAATAATCTACACGATTAAATAAAATTTGTAATTTATTTACGAATACACAATCAATTATAAAAAATTAAAATTCATTCTCAACAGTTGAAGGGGTTTTAATTTTAACGTTAAGAATAAATTTTATGTGCAAATTATTGTTGTATATTTTTTAATGGTGGAATAAATCTATGAAGATGTAATCTTTCGGACATGACGCTACGTGGGCAAGAAGTAACATCAACTATAAGCAGTGTCCAGTAGAGTCGCTGAACGAATAATACGTTTTTAAGGTTTAAAAGATTGTAGAGTTTACAGCTAGGTTTTCGGTCAAAGGTGTTTCTTGGTGTAGCCAAAAATTTGTATAGATTACATCCCACATCGAATAACCAAGAGAACATTATTTAAATTTCAGTTTGAAGTTAAAAAAGATGTTATGAGGGACCTAATTCCGATCGAACTATCAATTCAAAATAGTATTATGAGCGATATACTAAATGTTAACATTATTTTAAAAAAATAAAATCCAAATATCAAAACTGAACGTATTAAATCAAAGTGTATGTTTGTATGCTATGGAAAATTTAAAAAGTAAAAGGTAAGTAACGGTTATCTAAATATTAATCCGAACTTGATGATGACGATCTTTTGTGAGACCGTTTTTTGGTAGCACGTTTTTTGGCTTTGGCTTTGTCACCATTTTTAATTCGTTTGGATTTTTTATGCTTCGAATTATCCGAATCACTGGATGAGGTACTTGTTGATGTTGTTGAGCTACTACTGCTACTACTGGTACTGCTTGACGTCGAGGACGATGAAGATGATGACGAACTTTCACTGTCCGATGAACTTGAGGAACTGATTAAATACATATTCAATCAATAATATTATCAAATAAAACAATATAACGCTAAATCTCACCTTTTCTTTCGCTTTCGTTTTAATCTTTTTTCTTCGTTTTTCTTGTCTTTGGATCGTTTTGACCGTGATTGTAGTTCGCGTTCTTTTTGTAAAAGCTCTTCCTTTCGTAAACCGGTGAGTGGTGTTAAATAGTCCGTTTCGGAGTCGCTACTTGTACTGCTGACATCAAGTTGAATTTCTTTATTCGGGTCAATCTAAATAGATTGATGATAAGATTTATTTGGATTTGCGCATTCAAAATTAATTTCTATGGACAACAAACCTTGATAAAGTTGCGGCATTGAAACGTTAGGTGTCCAGCATAACCACACTTTTTGCAAGCAGCACGAACAGTCTCTTTTGATGAGCCACTGTATCCACCGTATTCCATTTTCTAATGATGAAAACTTTTATTTGAATTCTAATGCAAGATGCGGTATATTCTTTTCTTCTGATCAACTCTAGGGTATATTCGTCGAATTGAATAGCGTTGACATTCCAGAATAAGAATCGTGTCCACAAACAATAATTCAGCTGTCATTATGTTTGCGATAACTGCCACCTAATGATAGGTATTGCCACTGCAGCGGTAATTTTTTCTAATCGGCAACATAAAAACAAACCATTTATGTGGACATTTCAGTTTTTTATTGAAAAATATTTATTTCAACTAATCTAAATATTTTGAAATGAAATGATGCTTTAATACGGACGCTTTTAGCTGTGTTCCTTTTACAACAAACTCTTGTGATTTTGTTCTCGGTGGCAAATGTAAAAGTACGTCTGCATCTGTGATGCTTGTTAATCGGCTGCTGATCTGTATAAAATAAGTTTTTTTCGAATTATTCATTAACAATAATGTATTTTAAATGATGTGTACTTGATTGTCTGTGATTTCGGCAAAAAATTTCCCCTGTCGACATGAAAATGAAATCTGAGCACGGGCATATTCGGGACGTGGATCCAATTCGACTTGTGTATTTAACAGCTATTAATAAAAAAAAAGAGGTAATTTCTCAAATAAAAATTATACAAATTATTTTACTTCAGCATAGATGATTGGTAATGATAGCTTATGTTCGCTGTAGCCACAATATTTTCGGAGTGCTGGTAAAACAAACAAATGAAATGTTGCAAAAGCCGATACCTGTAGAGAATATAATGATATAATTATTCTATTTAGGAGAATTTTAATTTTCCTAATATTTACCGGATTGCCTAAAAGAAATGGAAAATAGTGATGATTCCAGTGCCGATGTAGATTGTAGAAGGATAATAGAAAAGAGATCATTTGAAAATGTGGTTTCATTCCAAAGAAATTAATTAATAAAATCGACTTAATACAAACCTGGTAATCCAAACAAATATGAATGTGTATTTGTTGTTTCACGTGCAGCAAACGTCATTGGCTTTCTAAATTGAAAATAATCATTGTCGATTAAAAATGTATGAAGATTGGTTTTCTATATGGTGGTCTTACCCTGGTTTCATGTTGACTCGACCAAAATAAATTTTGAAGCCTAATTCCTTCAGAACTGGTTTTAGAAAGTCCTTGTCTCCCATTGACACACTGCCAGAACAAATTATGAATGTATTGTTCTCAGCCTGAGTTTTGATCGCTTCGTGCATGGCATTAAACCTTTGTGGATATAAACAAAATCTCTTACATAAATAATAATGACCATACTAAGTTCGTTTCTTATAAATCTTACGTATCACTCAATGTCAATGTGCTAATTTTTTTAAAACCATTCAATTCGAGTAGTGTACGTAGCATTGTTGTATTGGAATCGTAGATTTTTCCTGGTTTTAGCGGTTGACCGGGCTCGGTCAGTTCATCTCCAGTCGATAAAATGCAGATATGCACTTCACTCAAGTCGACGGCAGCCACACCAACGCTAGCCAAAAGGGATTTATACACAACAATATCGGGAAAATCATTTCGTCCTTTAAAAAGTAGGTCTCCTTTCGCAAGATCACTACCGACTGGCCTGAAATATACAAGAAGCAAAACAAATGACCGATCAGTAAAAACATATTAAACATATTAAATTTTACCGTATGTCTAATCCGGTCGTTGGTTCCAATAAAATATCAACAATTTGTTCAATTTCATTTTCTGCCTTTATCAACTTTGTATCCTCCACTTGTACGATTGCATTGGCAAAATCTGGTACAGCAGCACCAGTGTTGATTTTAAAACAGCTATCGCTATCAAAATCTTGGCGTATAACATCTTCGCCAGCACTAATGTAGCCGATCACTTTTTTTACCCCTTTACATGAGCCATTCGCTTTAACAGCGTATCCATCTTTGATTGATGCTCTAAATTCCGGAATATTAATAGGGCTCTTAAAATATTGATGTGAAAATTCGACATTTTTAATTGCATTAAATATTTTCAAAAGAGCATCTTCGACAGGGATCATTGGAAATGGTGAATTTCGGTCATCATCTCCACCGGTGCCTGTTTTGTGTGGACAAATATGTTTATTTACTGAAGTATTTTGACCAATTTGTTCTGCTTGAGATTCTCCATGTGATTTTCGTACATTGTCTTGATGGCCATTAATCAGGTCAATCGCATGAGGTAAAACATCAACAATTGCCATAAAACACTCTTCAACAGCTTTTGGGCTGCCCTAAAAAATCAAATAAAAATCGAAATTTGAAAAAAAGTGTAATTTAAAAAAAAAAAAAGAATCTATTCATTTACTTGCCGGCATATTACAAATCAACGTTTTATTGCGTATGCCACAAACAGCGCGTGATAGAGCCGCAAATTGTGTTTTTTGAAAGCTGCATAACGACATAGCCAGCGACAGTTGATTCGCTTCTTTTTGAATTACATTTCGTGTTGCCTCGGGTGTAACATCTCGTGGGCTAAAACCAGTTCCACCAGTTGTCAAAATCAGTTGAAGTGATAATTGATCAGCCATGCGAAGCAATTCAGCCTTAAAACATTGATTGATTAGAATAAAATATTTGGACAATTTTATCGCGAAAAGGTCAAATGCAAAAAATCAATTGAGCACAGATGTTTTTTCAGTTGAGTAAGCATGATTTTTCAATTTTGTTCATTGAGCATATGGTGTAATGATATAGTCGGTGCGGCAATGATGTCTAATAATAGGCTACGATATTGACCCAAAGCCGTAGATAATTAAAGTTACCTCAATTCTGTCCATTTCATCAGGAATCAATGCACTTGTTATCGAAGCATCAAAAAATTTCGTTACTAAGTTTCTAAGTTTTTGACCGCTTTTATCTTCTGCTTCACCTGATGAACATCGATCGCTCACTATAAAATATGAATTTTTAACAGAAAATTATGTAAAAATATCTAACCGTTTTTTGGTATACAAAAGAATGAAAATGAATGTAATACCAGTGATTATTCCAACACGTAAGTCGTTCATTGTTGTAGAAAGTAGAACGTTGAATGATATTTTTATTTTATTCAAGTGATTTTTATCTCTATAGCTCAGATAACCTGTGATGCTCCGCTATCGGTGTTTGTTTACATCTAAAAATGTGCTTGATATTGCATAAGGAAGTATATAAAGTGATATTGTCTTATCTTACTATAACAAAAACACCGTTTAACAGTAAAACCATGAATACATGATATTCACTCAATTATTCTCTTTGGGAATCTAATTTTAAATCGTCAATGAAAATGTCAAACTAATTAATGTTAATTGTGAATTAGAACTTAGTTTTAGAAAGAATGTTACTTAATTGAAGTATATTGGATTATTGGATTGTATATAAATTACAATACTAAAACAATAAAATAATATCAAGAGTTACCTCTTAAATCAAACTTTACGCAATAGTTTCGTATTTTCAGTACACTTTACTGAAGCAACCTGCTAACACATGGTATAAACAATTATTATAACTATGGAAGCAATAGCACAGTTTTTCATAGCAATAACCTAGCAAATAACAAATACATAATAACTGTAATATATAGTAATAATTCATTAGATTTGCCAATTTATTTTCTTAAAATAAATACATACATACGTTGTTAATGTTGATGTAGAGTTTTTTGTACCGCATACATGTCAAAACATCATACACTGTTAACACTATTACATATTGATTGTATGATACTTTTGACATTTGGCACACATGTCAGAATAGCTAGGACGCCATTTTTTCTTTCTCTAATTACAATACGTGCGAATAGTAATTTTTCATTTGATATTGAATAAACAGTCTCAGATTTTATCATTGTTCATGCTGGCAAACGCTTTCAAACACATTGATTTTTCGATAGAATCATTGCTGCCTATAATATTTCTGCGCTAATACTAACTATAAAATCAAAAGTGTTGTTAAAAATAGAAAATTAAAGTTGTTAAATTTATTTGTTATAACACGTAATTAATATGGTGGACACGGCAAGGCAACTGCTGGATGAGTTGATGGGTAGAAATCGAAATTTGGACCCAAACACAGCAAAAACGAAAAAAATTCAATGGAATGATCCGGAAGTAGGCTAAATACAAACACAATTACTATTTCTTCATCAAATCATAATGAATGTAATTTTTTTTCGCAGTATTGTTTGTATTATTTGGTGAAATTTTGTCCCCATGATTTATTTGTGAATACAAGAGCTGACTTAGGGCAATGCACAAAATTACACGACGATGAAGCGAAACGGTTGTTTGAAGAGGAAAGACCATGGGCCCGGAAACGAAGCTATGAAGATGAATTTCTTCGATTTAGTAATCACATGATAAATGAAGTGGACCGTAAAATTGAAAAAGGACGACAACGTTTGGCATTGATGAATAAAGTTCCCGATGGAGCTACACCACCAGCGCCACCATTAACCAAGTTCCAAGAAATGATGAATAATATGAATGCTCGAATTAATAAATTAATAGGCGAGGCTGAAGAAGCCGGCAGCCGAGGTGATGTTGAACAAGCACAAAATCTCATGACCTTATGCGACCAAGTTAAGGAGGAAAAAGATGCGCTTATTAAAACTCATGAAAGTGAACAAAACTCGGAAAATGGGTCAAAATCCCAATGGAACGAATATGCATCGAATGAAAAACAAAGTATGTATATATTAATTTTCGGCAAATATAAATTGCATGTGGAATGATTCCAAATATCAATTTCAGTGGAGGTTTGTGAAGTATGTGGTGCTTTTTTAATTGTTGGTGACGCTCAACAGCGTATTGAAGACCATTTGTCAGGTAAACAACATTTGGGCTACTCAAAACTTCGTAAAGCCGTTGAAGAAATGTATGAGAAACGACAAAAAGAACGTGAAAAAGAGGACAAAGAGCGTAATCGAGGAAGACGAGATGATTTTGATCGACGTAGAGATAATAATCGAGATCGTAGGGACAGAGATCGACGTAATCGAAGCCGAGACCGAAATCAGCATCGAGACCGACGATGTAAGTTGAAGTATTCAAATTAAAAAAAAATCAAATTTAGGTTTTTTATTTTAAATTTTGGTTACTTGATTTTTTTTTTCGTTTAGCCGATGACAGAGACCGTCGTGATCACCGCTATAATCGTGACAGACGTAGACGTAGTAGTCGCAGTCGCAGCTCAAGCAGACACTAAAATTCAATTCGATAGTCACACAAGTGCAAGGCGCCATAATCAATTAATTTTAAATGAGGTACCCTCAAAACTTACAAAAAAAGCTCAAAAAACCAACACGAATCAGGTAAGTGATTGTTACAAAAATTTATGTGTGTTCATATACACACACATACACATACAAAACACAAGTCTCAATCATAGCAAACAACTTGAGCGCACTATGTACGCATCTTATTTTATAATTGTATATAAAATTTAATCAAAATGACAATGAATAAAAGAAAAAAATAGACTGTGTCCACCAGGTTAGTTTAAAAAAAAAACATGAGAATAATTGTTTAAGTTAAGAATCAACGTTTGAACATTCGTGTCAGCAAAGAAACCGTAGAATCTATATAGCTTAACATAAGCATGCATCAAAAAAATAGATCGTTTTTCCTCCTTTTTTTAAATTTATTTTTAACGTTCATTTAATTGAGACAAGTCGAGATTTATTTTTTATAAGAGTTAATTTGCACACATACACACACACATACTTTATATATATACAAGTCGTCTATTCTGTTTAGCCCATATAATTTGCATTGTAAATGGGCGAGAACATACCGAACATACTTTCAATCAAACCAATTTACTGGCGAGTGATCGTTCCAAAGCAAATGAGGTACTTTTATCATTTTTAAAATTAAGCTTGAAACATTAAACGAATAAATAATTGGACATATATAATCGAATGACATGCGTCAAGAGAATCACAACCGACACAAAAACACAGACAGAGGGCAACTGGATTGTGACATTTTTGCTATCTGAACCAGATTATATCGAATCTGCTGCTTTAAAAAACATACACACACAATTATCTCGAACCTAATAACTCTTTAAATTTGAGGTATTTTACATGCATTTATGGGCAAATCGAACAAAAAAAAAACAATCTTGAACTTATCACAAAGGCAACGATTTTCAATATTTTTTTACTGTTAACCCATTCGAGTGTGTCGAAAAATATGAAACCATTTCCTGCATTGCCAATAAAAAATACTAAATTGTTTCTTTTTTAATACTACGTAGGTTGCTCCATAATTTTTTTTAAAATGGTACTTATAGTGTTGCCCGATGTAAACCATTCTCATATTCGTAAAGTTTGATGTTTTGGTATGTATTCGTGCCCTGAACCTTTTGTCGTACGAACGCTATTTGTATTGTTTACAGTGACTGGTAAACTGCGACTCAACAAAAAAATGAATTTTACACGTGAAGATTTTCGTAAAATGATTTACTACGATTTTCGAAGTAAATTATCTCAACAACAGTGTTTCGATCGACTTCATTTGGCCTTTGGCAATGAAGCACCAACCCTTCAGACAATTTATAACTGGACCGAGAATTCCGTTGCGGTCGTAGTTCGCTCAAAGACGAGTTTCATACAGGTCGTCCAAAATCGGCTGTTGTGCCACAAAACATCGATGCTGTCAGAAAACTGATTATGGAAGATCGTCATGTGACCTACCGTGAGATTGAGGCATCTTTGGGCATTTCATCCCACAGCATACATACAATTTTGCATGAACATTTAGCCGTAAAAAAGATTTGCTCTCGTTGGATCCCACATAAATTGACCGATGAACAAAAAATGGCTCGTGTGAGTTGGTGTAAAGAAATGCTCAAGAAATTCAATCGTGGTGCTTCAAAAGACGTTAATAAAATCGTCACTGGTGACGAATCGTGGATATATGCCTATGAGCCCGAAACGAAACAGCAGTCGACTGTATGGGTCTTCCAAAATGAAGATAACCCAACGAAAGTTGTTCGAGCAAGAAGCACTTCGAAGCGAATGGTCGCCTGTTTTTTCGGGAGAAGTGGTCATGTGGCAACCGTTCCACTAGAGGATCGTAAGACCGTCAATTCTGATTGGTATACCACCATTTGTTTGCCCGAAGTGTTTGGTGAAATAAGAAAAAACAACCACCGTCGCAAAATAATTCTTCATCACGATAATGCGAGCTCTCACACATCTTTTCAAACTACTCGATTTTTGACCGGTCAAAACATCGAACTGATGGGTCATCCACCGTACAGTCCTGACCTGGCACCCAATGACTTTTTTTTGTTCCCAAGCGTGAAGAAAAAACTACGTGGTCAACGATTTTCGACACCAGAAGAAGCAGTTGAAGCGTTCAAAACACACGTTTTGGAGATATCAGTTTCGGAGTGGCACGAATGCTATGACAAATGGTTTCATCGAATGCAAAAGTGTATCGATCATCTCGGGGAATATTTTGAAAAACAATAAAACCATTTTCGACAAAAAACAACTGTGTTATATATGTTTTTAAAAAAAATTATGGAGCAACCCTCGTAGTTGTATATAAACAGAAAATGGTTTTATATTTTAGCGCAATTTTTTTTAGAGAAGAGCAAAATTGCTAAAGATTTCTGTTTGAATCACAAGCTGCTTTTATTTCTGTTCCAGTTCTGTTTTCATTAATGGTCACTGTTTTCTCATTTCAGCTTTTGCGACACTTGAATTACCAAATGGGTTTAAAGTCTTTACGGCCAGTTACTTTTGTGAAAGTAAATATTCAACGTTTTAGGATAATTTGTTGGAGCGTTCGAGGTAATTAAAATTGACAAACATAGAAAAAACCTAAATCGTCCACAGAAAGAATTACCAATTCTAGCTATCGATTAGAATGCTCAAAACAACACTACCAACTATAACAACACTGGCCAATGTCATCTAACCGAGAATAGAAACATACATTCAAGGTGCGCTCTGAACATTTTTTCATAAAAAATAAATTAAAATAATTTTGAAACATTTACACGTCTCCTACCGTAATTGTAACGTTTAGTCAAGTCGCAAACTTTAACCCAAAAAATCATTTAGTTTATATATATTTTGGAAATAAAAAAAGTGAATATAAGAAACACAGGGCGCCTTCAATTCTGACTTTAGAAAAAGAGAATTGAATTAATATTGCATTTAGACTATAGTTATATTTTATTTTAAGCAATTTAAAATAATTTCAAAATTATTCAGAGAAATTTGAAAAAGAAACCATTTTTTTGGTCAAGATCAGCACAAATAACCACAAGTTTCAAGTAGGCAAAAAACGATATACATTTCGTTTCCACATCAATTTAAAATTAGTAACGATTCTCGCTTTGGTTACGCAGCCAACTTTGATTTTCTGTTTGGAACATTTCAAAGAAGAAATAAAAAAAATTCTAAAATCAAAACAAGCACAATTTTTTTGTATTATTTTTTTAATGAAAGTTTTGGATTTCTTCCAGCGTTTTACTTTTCCGCACACACCTAGTGTGTAAGGTAAAGTATTGGAATCGGTCGAAAAGTTAACACCCTCAAAAAACGTATTTTCTGGGTGTTTTAGGAGCCAGGGAACACGAATCTAGTGTTTTTTCTATGTCCGAACGTATGTGCGTGGTACCCTGTACGCTGTACGCAAAAATTTGTTAACACGATAACTTTCAAACCAGAAAAGTAATTCAAAATCTGACTGCACAGGATTTTGAGCGACTTTGGTTGATACAGTGAAGTGTCATGTCTGGTGTGATGCTCATGGCCATCCATGGGAAAAATTCAATTTTTCTTCCAAAAATGATATTTAATGTATTCTTAAACACTCAAAAATATGTATTGGGGGGTTTTTGGGTACGAGAAAACTGAATCTGATATTAGTTTTGCGATACAAATAATTTTCGACACACTCTTCATCGAGTATCACTTACAGTCGGCTTTCAACGCGACTCGATATAAGAAGCGCCATCTCTTTCACGCCAGGTTCTCATATATTTTTTTCTTGCAAATATTTTTTTGTTGCTAAATTGTATAAATTGAATAAGTTTTGCAATAATAATAACGAAAATAATTAATAGAATTTATAATAAATAAAAAAAATTGAAAAAACACACAAATATTTTATATTATATGATTCACCAGAATAGCTTCACTTCGTGTTGTTTACGTTATTTCTTTTGACAGATATCAATGTTTGACAAATACATATTTTCTCCACGTAACCATCTCTACATGGTTTACAAGGCAAAGCTACATATCATATAATATAAAATATTTGTGTGTTTTTTTCAATTTTTTTTATTTATTATAAATTCTATTAATTATTTTCGCTATTATTATTGCAAAACTTATTCAATTTATACAATTTTGTAATTTTATTTGCAAGAAAAAAATATATGAGAACCTGGCGTGAAAGAGATGGCGCTTCTTAAATCGAGTCGCGTTCAAATACATTGTCAATATACAACGCAAGTGATACTCGCTTTTCATACAAAAATTTCAAAAAAATTGGATTTCTGTATGGAAGCCATGCCTGTTACTTTTCCGCATACCTACACTAGAAAGGTATTGTATTAGGCCAAAAAATTAAAGTCACCTCAAAACATGTTTTCTATGCATATTTCATATAGAAAAGTCGATTGGAGATGATTTTGGGGCATATTAATGTGCGTCGCTGTGTGTGATGTGTCCTGTGTCCTGTGGCGTGTTGCCAAAATTTTTTAACACGATAAATCTTCTTCCAAAAACTCAATTCAAATTCTGACATTGCAGGATGATTTGGGACTACTTGGAGACGTGCTGATTAGTTTTTGAGCAATATCTGTTGACCGTTGTAATTTTTGGTCCCAATGGAGTACCCACAATCATACATTTTTGACCATTTTTCAACCATTTTGGTGACACGATGGTTTCGTGCTCAGACATAAAATTCAAAATCTGACTTTACGGGATGATTGGGCACTACGAGGAATTGATTTGGTCAAATTTTCAACGACATTGATTGATCGGTGTAACACTTAGACTCTGAAGAGGCACTTATGAGAAAAATGTCTTAAAATGATATTCTTTCAATTTGAACGCTGAAAGAATGTTTAGTGGGGGTTTTTTTGGCACGAGAAACCCGAATCTGATGTTAATTTTAAGATGCAATCAATTTTTCACAGTCTTTTCATACAAAAATCCACAAAAATTTCATTTTTGTATGAAAGACTTGCCTTTGTGGTACCGTAATGATGTGAAACTTTGAACAGGCTATTTTTTTATTGAAATTTCTTTAAACTTGGTGTGATTATTTATTTTGATAAGAAAATAATATTCACAAGTTTTCACGGTAATTTAAGTTACTGCAACCATACATAGACCATAATTTCAGTTTATTCGCAAAATTTCGGTTCCATGCGGAAAAGTCAGCTTGCGTACGTAAGCCTCTTTATATGATATCGTAATAAGCTGAAACTTTGCACAGCTTATTATTATCACACAAAAGTAACATTCTGAGAGTTTGAAGAAAGTTTAATGCATATTAGGGGTACCTCCCAAACAAAATTTTAGATTTTTCGCTCAAAAATGAAAGAAGCGATAAGATGCCTGAAATGATAAAAAAATAAAATTCACGTATAGTTGGCGCTACATTCTATGTAATAAGCGTATACTTTCCTCTTAGTCCGTTGCAATGGAAAACAAGTTTGCATAGAATGCAGCGCCAACTATATGTGCATTTTATTTTTTATCGTTTTAGGCAATAAATCTATGGTTTTCTTATGGCTTCTTTTGTTTGGGAAGTACCCTAACATACATTGACATTTCTTCAAATTTGCTGAGATTATGTAGTTTGGCAAGAAAATGAGATTTACAAGTTCTCATTGTTATAAAATTACTGTAACTACACATCCTAGGAAAAATCCGATCAATTTTGAATCAACAAAACGCAATAAATGTTTGTTTGAAGTAATTTGATCACCATGAAAACTTGTGAATCTTATTTTCTTGACAAAATTTACAATCTCAGCAAATTTAAAGAAATAGAATTTGGGAGTACCTCCCATACAAAATTTTGTATTAAAATTTCTTCAAACTTTCAGAATGGTACTTTTGTGTGAAAAAAAATACCCTGTGCAAAGTTTCACGTAATTACGATATCATACAGTCATTGAGAAATGTATCATAAATTATTTGTAATAAATTAATGTTGTGGATCACATTGCGGAAAAGTTCATCTTACGGATGTAAGACATTTTATTAAAAATAAAAATTGAAAAACATTTATCTTGGTTAAGATATTTATATTTAATCAATATAGGATTTTCAATGAATTTAACTAAATTAGTTAAAGTAAAAGAAATTTTACAATTTTTTCTTTTTCTTCATTAATGTGTTGAATGGATTTATACGTCCAGTCGATTTACCTAGAGTTGATCAGAAGATAAGAATGGAAAAAATGGAAATTAATCAATATGTAGTAATGGAACAGAATGGCAAATGAATCGAAGGAATGGATCAGGAATTGTAGAGTAATGGAATAGTAATTTTTAAATAAGTATGCCCTTACCAGTAGATTTACGTTTCTTTTGTTTGCTATTTGACTCTTCTCCGTCACTAAAAAGAAAATAAAAATAAACATTTAATAAATCTAAAAGATAGAGATTTCAATGAGTACAGTAATTCTTCATTCTTACACAACAGTTGGCATGCTTTTAAAGATTTCATCAAATTCCTTCTCTTCGTCGTCATTGTTGTCGTCACTACTGGTGGCCTGCACTTTTGACATATTTTTTTCATCAGAATTCTCACTTTCGTCCTTTACTTTGACCGGAGTGTAGTTTTTCAGTAACATTCTAGTGGCTTTCGATTTGACATAACATTGATACTGTAAAACAGTTGATTCAGCATGATGAACTCGCACAAATCGGTCAAGCGAAGCACTGTAAACGAATTTTCCGCTGCTATCTACTCCAATATCACTGATACTACCAGCAAATCCTTTGTATGTATGCAACACATGTTTCATTTTACGTGTATCAAATGCATGCATTACACCTGTCAAAATTAGAAAAATTAATTTAAAAAAAAAATCGCCATTTATTTCGCTTCATACCTGTTGTTGTTCCGGCAAATACAACATCACCATGTAGTGCTAGACAAGTGTAGCTGATTTGTTCTTTATCGTTTGTATAGTTAAAAAGTGGACGGCGTTGTTCTCTCATGTCGTAATATCGTATGTATCCATACCGTGAACAAGTTGACAAGCAATTGGCATCCATGAATCCAAAATCGGTGTCCCATATCGGAACTTCCAATTGCAAAAAATCGTTGGGCACATTTTTCGTTTTGAAAATACATTGATTCGATTCTAAATTCCATACTTTCAAATTATTTTGTCGTTCTTTTCCGCCAGTAGCAATTAATTTCCGACTCACATCGCATTGTCTCATTCGGGACATTGCATCGCCTGTTTCTAAGAAGGTCGCTTTTGAACCTTGAATTTGAATTTTACCATTGCCCAACCCGGCAATGATTTTACCATTAAATTTTGCGATTCCAACAATTGGACCATGCTCAAATGTATGGTTGGCGGTAAAAGCGTGTAATTTTGGCTCATATAATTTTACTACAGGTTCTACGCGACCAATTAATATTTCATCCACATCATCTCCAAAATTTAACGCTGTAATTCGGCTTGTTTTTGTTAGAGACTGGATTTCTTCCAAATTAGTTTGTTTGTGTGGATTTTCATCAGTCAAACCAATACCTTAAAATATATAACACATTCTTTCCAAGTTATATGTAACATCATAAAATCTGAATGGAAAAACAAAATAAAATGCTTACGTTTTATGGATCCAGTATGTGTGCCGACGAAAATTTCGTGATTTTCCACATAAGCTGGATTTTTAATATTTGCCGTCGATATTTTCATATTTAATATGTTTGAATAAACACTGTATTATGAGCACATGGACTAAAACTGATGCCCAATATGTCATTTGGTCTACTATTTTGACGTTTGCTTTGTATTTGTATATGAGTGTATGTCTTTTTGTGTTTTTTCAACGCCATCTCGTGATCATAAGTTTAATTTCGATATTCTGGCTGTTCAGTCCGGTTCAGTTTCACAATACAATACAACACACACTTACACTCAAATGTAATTTTCAATCATTTTTTTTTTATTTCAGATCAAAAAGGTGGAAAAAACAACAGACTCAATTCTGAATGCAATAGAATTTATTTGTTGAAAATAAAAGAATTTTTTTTATTAAACTATGTAATGAATGTAGGATTTTATATACGAATCTCGATGTTTTATTGATTCAATTACGTGGCTGCTGTTGATTAGGGAAATATTTTTGGCTACTTAATGGTTATATTTTTGAAAATGAATTAGAATTTGGATAGAGAAGAAAATAGTCATATTCATATACGTGGTCTAATTTAACAGCTTGGGTTCGGGGATTTTTTTTTTCAATTTATGAATGTGAGAAAGGTGTTTATTTTTTCTTTGAGGCACACTCAGCAACGAGCTGCTTCAGAGCACTGACGATGCTAACAGCACTACACGATCCCACCTGTTTCAAATAAAAAAGTTTAGTTAAACGACAAATTTGAATATTATATACTGATTGAACTCACAGATTTAACCAATTGTTCCAACAGAACCTGAAGCGAGCGTTCAATTTCACTTCTTGCGATGTCGAGACAAATTGCTCTTTGCCTAAAAAATTAATTGAAATTTAATCGAAACTAAAAAAAGTAAACTTCCAGCTAAATCATGTAAAACAATTACGTTGGTTTTTTGCTCTCCTCACAGATTTGGATTTGATTATAGTATGCTTCGCTATAAATCTTGAAATCTTTTAATAATTCGGCAGCTGATTCGTCTTCCAGTTTTTTGGCCAGTTGCAAAATGCCTTTCTATTATATATATAAAAAAAACAACATAATATAATAATTAAATAACAGAAAAAGATGCATATGAGTTATTTTTAGAATTTACTTACCGTAACACATTTCTTTGTATTGAGACAGTCTTTTGTTGGAATGAAGAATGGATTGCAATCACCGTCGCCCGAGCACTAAATTATTTTTGGAAAAGAAAAAAATGTTGTAGCAAAACAAATTTAAAAAAAGTTCAAACTGAATGTGAACACATACAATTGGTTTGCAATCTTTATTGATGCAATCGGTAAGAATTTTATTAATATCTGATACAAATTCTTCATATCCTTCATCTCCAGCAATCTATAAAATATAAAAATTATAGGATTTTACATAGATATTTTTTTTTATGATGAAAGAAAATTCCGTACCCCATGAAGCCATTTTTGATATCTGCACTGGAAGCGATCAAAGGCAGCGCTTGAACATTCACTATAAAAAAGATGTAACATTTTATGAAAAATTCTGAAAATGTTGGAAATATAAAAAAGAAGGACTTACATAAATTCGTTAGGATTACAGATATTTTGACATCCTTGAATGCACAAGCAACGTTCTTGAACGAGTTGAAGATAAGCGGATAGCCATTTCTTTGGATATTTGCCATCTTTTTGATTTTGAAGCCCTTTAATTGCTTTCTGAAGCGATGGAAAAAAGTTGAAAGTATGAATGTTATGAGCAACATCATTTTCAGAAGAACTTGAAACATATCAACACTTACAACTAAGCACACACAATTTTTCTCTTCACACGAAACGTCCGTGCACTCTTTTTCACGGCAATAACAATTTTTTCCATCGATAACTTTATTGAATGGTGGGGGTACATCGCCACAAGCTACGAACGCCACTACCGACAGGAACCCTATTATCATTAATTTCATTTTAAACGATGGAATCGAATTTAATTGTTACAATTTGATTTAGAAAAATTGAGGACAATTTCAAGATGAGATTCAAATTCCTACTGAATTGCTCAAGCATCATCCTACCTTTATATCATTCATGTCTTGAATTCAGTCAAGATAAATTGTGCAATTGCATCGCACGATTTAAATATACTGCAAAATCGTTGGCAAATTGCATTGCAATGTGAAATCACAAATGTTTCGATTTACGTTACGGGCAATGTAAATAGAACACAATATTTTTTTCACCATTTTTTGCATTTGTCTGGCATATTTCGATTTGCACAATTCTTAAATTTACACAACCATTTGTGTGGCAACAGAGAATAGACGTGTGAGTTTAAAACACCCCATTTTAAATATAATCGCTGTCTCAATGTCATGAAATTCGTTGAATATGAGGAAATCACGAGAAAATACAGATTTTATTCATTGTGAACAAGTCTAAATAAAAAAAATATATTAAGAAAATATTGGCAATTTTTTGTGCACTTGCCGATGAATCAATGAGAAAGAAAACTTTTCAACTTTTTATTGCAACGCATTTATTTTTGACCTTTTATTTTGCAAACCATTAAAAAGCACAATTTAAAAATAACAATACATTTATTTCAAAATATCATGTGCACTTATTGTAAAATATACCATTATTTATGGTTGAATTGACAAATATGACACTATACAAATAAAATTTAAATATAAAAAAATAGTTTTTTTATTTATAAAAAAAAATAAGGAAAATGTATTGTTCTATTCAAAGTTGTTTAGTTGCATCCCGAAACTAAACAGTTTCATCGGTTTGATCTCCAAAATCTTCCAATGTCACTTCTCTTGCAATCTTTTCGTTGCGAATTTTCTCGTTCTCACGATCCTCTAGTAGTTGTGCAATGAGTATAAAAAATGTGAATGCCAAATAGATAATGCCCAGGCCAGAGAAAAAGACTGTCACCAACATATTTTTTTACTATATATGCAATTTGATTTCGTTTTAATTCAATGTATTGAAAATTATTACAATTTTTAAATGTAGTCACCAATTTCTGAATAAAAACAACAACGTTTTCTTTTCAGACTCAAATTGAATGTACGTTTTCTCTCAGACTCAAATAAAAAACAAACTGATGCAATACAATGTATGAGCATCTGGTTTCTAGACACGCATGATAGCTGAACACATGACGCTAAAATACAATTGACAGCAACAAAAAAAATATGCAATGACATTTGATAAGAAATTGTAAGTTTTATTGAAGTGGCACATTTAAAAGTATATTTAATAAATGCAAAATAAGTTCAATTCAATACAATTGATTAAAAAAATCTGCCACTTATCAACCATACAAATGTTTAGATGTGGCGCGTGGTAATCCTTCGAATGCAGCGCGATGAGTTTCAGCTGAATAGTACTTTAAGTTCATCAATTCCAATTCATCATCGCTGAAGACTTTTTTCGGTGTTTTCAGTTCATCTTTGTCCTCTGTTGATGCAATGATGAAGCCAATTTGACCTATGTATCAACGAAAAAGAAAATTGTTCAACTTTTTATTGCAAACACATTTGTTTTTGACCATTTATTTTACCACATGGATATGATGGTACGGATGTAATGGCATATGCAACAGTAGAAAATTGTTTACGACAATGATCGAGAGTCGATTTAACATGATCGATATCTGTCCAGAATGTACCGCCTTGTGAGCAAATTATACCATTTGGTTTGAGTGCTTTTTTCATCAAAGCAAAGTATGATTCTTGAAATAGTGAAGTTGCAGGTCCAATGGGGTCACTGCTATCGGTGATTATGACATCAAACAAACCAACATGTTGCTTCATGAACTCAAATCCATCACCAATAGTGAGACTCAATTTTGGAGAGTCAAAACCACATGCCATATTTGGCAAGAACTTTTTCGAAAGTTCCACCACACGCCCATCGATTTCAACTTGATAAACTTTTTTTACTGCTGGATGCTTTACAACCTCACGTGCCACGCCTGTAATCAAATTAAAATCGAATTCATTTTCTTGATCAGTTATCACAAAACCATCAAAAATTATCAAAAACACACATGACATGTGTATTGACATTTCAATGGAAACTATCGCATAACAAAGTATTTTGAGCAAATTTTTCAATAGCGATAAAATTCAAGATTCGGTTTCATTTTCACACATTACAAATTACATTTTGTTGCATTTTATAATGATTGGAAATTTTTAAAAATGAGATAAGATTAAATTATATATTGTTCATACCACCGTCTCCTCCTCCAACGATTAAACACTTTCAAATTAAAAAGAAAATATTTTTAGTTTAAAAAACTAATACTTTTATCAGTCAATAAATCAATTATTTAATCATTTTACTGTTTCTGGATTTGCGTGACAACACAGCGGAATAAATGAAATCATTTCCTGATATGAAAATTCATCCTTCTCTGTACATTGGATTATGCCATCTAAAATCAGTGCACGACCATGTGCAAATCTGAACGAAATTTAAATTTGAAAACAAAATGAATATTGTTTAAGGACATTGCGTTTATTGCGAAGATAATATGTTTTTATTAAATCAATGACCCCTTTTTAAACATAGAATATTATTATTTACGTATCAATGAGTTTATACATACGTCGAAATGATAGAGATGTCTTGAAATTCTGAACGTTCTTCGTGAAGTACTTCTTTTACCTAGAGTTGATCAGAAGAAAAGAATGGAAAAAATGGAAATTAATCAATAAGTAATGGAACAGAATGGAAAATGAATTGTGAGTAATGGAATAGTAATTTTTAAGTAAGTATGCCTTATCTTTTACCTTCAGACTGAAACATTGTCCAGGCCACAGTTCATTGATTTCGCTAAACCATCCTTTTTGAATTGCGTCCATATTGCTGCAATTTTAATCACAAACGACATGCAGTAGACCACAATCAACAGATGAAGACCAGTATATAACTCAAGCAATCACCAACTGAATCAATCGTATTGCAAACTTTT
Source organism: Contarinia nasturtii (assembly GCF_009176525.2). Taxonomy (NCBI): domain Eukaryota; kingdom Metazoa; phylum Arthropoda; class Insecta; order Diptera; family Cecidomyiidae; genus Contarinia; species Contarinia nasturtii. The sequence continues at coordinate 994,549 of NW_022199689.1, read as the reverse complement.
CTATTCCTTTATATCAACAAGTTTCATACTATATAATGCAATAAACACAGTAAACATACACAAAATATAAAATATATTATACTATACGTATGGATTGATCTATAGATCATAAGTATATCGCAACACAAACACTCCTTCACGTTTGCACGTGTATGTTTCTATTTTTTTCACACATGAAAATTTCGCCGAATTCTTTCGCATTGAGAATGCGTTTGTTTGCGTGTGAGTCGACAGTGGCGGTCATTTGTGTTTGTTTTTAGTATGTATTGGTATCTGTATAGTCGGATTTTCATAAAAAATGAAGTAGCTTACGTACGCAAGCTGACTTTTCCGCATGGAACTGAAATTTTTGGAATAAACTGAAATTATGGTCTATGTATGGTTGCAGTAACTTAAATTACCGTGAAAACTTGTGAATATTATTTTCTTATCAAAATAAATAATCACACCAAGTTTAAAGAAATTTCAATAAAAAAAATAGCCTGTTTAAAGTTTCACATCATTACGGTACCACAAAGGCAAGTCTTTCATACAAAAATGAAATTTTTGTGGATTTTTGTATGAAAAGTCTGTGAAAAATTGATTGCATCTTAAAACTTACATCAGATTCGGGTTTCTCGTGCCAAAAAAAACCCCCACTTAACATTCTTTCAGCGTTCAAATTGAAAGAATATAATTTTAAGACATTTTTCTCATAAGTGCCTCTTCAGAGTTTAAGTTTTACACCGATCAATCAATGTCGTTGAAAATTTGACCAAATCAATTCCTCGTAGTGCCCAATCATCCCGTAAAGTCAGATTTTGAATTTCATGTCTGAGCACGAAACCATCGTGTCACCAAAATGGTTGAAAAATGGTCAAAAATGTATGAATGTGGGTACTCCATTGGGACCAAAAATTACAGCGGTCAACAGATATTGCTCAAAAACTATTCAGCACGTCTCCGAGTAGTCCCAAATCATCCTGCAACGTCAGAATTTGAATTGAGTTTTTGGAAGAAGATTTATCGTGTTAAAAAAAATTGGCAACACGCCACAGGACACGGGACACAGGACACAGGACACATCACACGCAGCGACGCACATTAATATGCCCCAAAATCATCTCCAATCGTCTTTTCTATATGAAATATGCATAGAAAACATGTTTTGGGGTGACTTTAATTTTTTGGCCTAATACAATACCTTTCCTACACTAGGTGTGCGGAAAAGTAATATAATCAGATATGGTACCACACATGAATGGGTAAGAATAATCATGAGCTCCAAACATTCTTTAAAAAAATACTGATACAAGACGATGAATTAAAATAAATGAGATACTAACTCGCGTTTAAAATAAATCTGATACTTTTCAATTCGTTCAAGTATCAAATTTATTTTCAATTCTGTTTAGTATCTCATTTATTTTAACTCATTTGTGCATAATACCGAGTCTCCGAGAGTTTCATATAAGCCTTCCCATGTAGATGGTAAAAGATCTTGAAAAATGAAAAAAATAATTAAATTTTTTTCTTCGATTTACAAATACTATTTAATTTTCTGTACCATCTGGTGAAATCAGAATGAAAAAAATCGCATTCCCTATCACCCAAATCACGATTGGCATTCGGTCACTATTCAATAGGTGTTACATAGGAAGTTTATGTGAAACTCTCGGAGACTTGGTATAGAGCACCCAAACAGTGAAAAAAGTCCAGATCGTGAGTTATATGATATGGGATGCGATTTTTTTCATTCTGATTACACCAGGTGATACAGAAAATTGAGTAGTATTTGTAAATCGAAGAAAAAAAATTTAATTATTTTTTTCATTTTTCGCGATTTTTTCACCATCTACATGGGAAGCTTGTATGAAAAACACAGAAGACCGCTGAAAATGCACTGTCACACGTCCGTACGTATTTTGCATTTGCCATTTCAGCGGTCTTCCGTGTTTTTCATACAAGCCCATTATTTCCCATGTAGATGGTGAAAAAATCGTGAAAAATGAAAAAAAAATAATTATTTTTTTTTCTTCAATTCTCAAATACTACTCAACTTTCTGTATCACCTGGTGAAATCAGAATGAAAAAAATCACGTTCCTTATCATGCAAATCAAGATCTGAATTTTTTTCACTTTTGGAGTGCTCTATACCGAGTCTCCGAGAGTTTCATATAAACTTCCTATGTAACACCTATTGAATAGTGGCCGAATGCCAATCGTGATTTGGGTGATAGGGAATGCGATTTTTTTTCATTCTGATTTCACCAGATGGTACAGAAAATTGAATAATATTTGTAAATCGAAGAAAAAATAAAATGTCTTACATCCGTAAGATGAACTTTTCCGCACTGTGATCCACGACATGAAAGAAAACTAAATCTGACATTAGTTTTAGATAAAAATAATTTTCGAAGCACTTTTCTTACAAAAACTACTAAAGATGGGAATTTTTGTATCGGAGCCATGCCTATATGATATCGTAATCATGTGAAAATTTGCAGAGGTTATTTTTTTCACACAAAGTTAACATTCTGAAAGTTTGAAAAAATTTCAATGTATATTAAGGGTACTTCCCATACAAAATTTCGTTTTAGAGCGAAAAATCCAAAATATTGTTCGGGAGGTGCCCCTAATATTCGTTGAAATGTCTTCAAACTCTCGGAATAGTATTTATGTGTGATAAAAATAACCTGTGCAAAGTTTCAGCTCATTACGATATCATACAAGCATGGAGTCCATACAAAAATCCAAATTTTTTGAATTTTTTGTATGAAAAGTGTTTCTAAAGTTGATTGTATCGCAAAACTAACGTCATATTCGGTTTTCTCGTACCCAAAAACCCCCCAATACACATTTTTGAGTGTTTAAGAATACATTAAATATCACTTTTGGAAGAAAAATTGAATTTTTCCCATGGATGGACATGGGCATCACACCAGACATGACACGTCACTGTATCAGCCAAAGTCGCTCAAAATCTAATGGTTTCTATTCCTCGGCACCCCCAATCATCCTGTGAAGTCAGATTTTGAATTACTTTTCTTGTTTGAAAGTTATCGTGTTAACAAATTTTTGCGTACAGCGTACAGCGTACAGCGTACAGGGTACCACGCACATACATTCGGACATCGAAAAAACGCTAGATTCGTGTTCCCTGGCTCCTAAAACACCCAGAAAACATGTTTTTTGAGGGTGTTAATTTTTCGACCGATTCCAATACTTTACCTTACACACTAGGTGTGTGCGGAAAAGTAAAATTTAATTATTTTTTTCATTTTTCACGATTTTTTACCATCTACATGGGAAGGCTTACATGAAACTCTCGGAGACTCGGTATTATGCACAAATGAGTTAAAATAAATGAGATACTAAACAGAATTGAAAATAAATTTGATACTTGAACGAATTGAAAAGTATCAGATTTATTTTAAACGCGAGTTAGTATCTCATTTATTTTAATTCATCGTATTGTATCAGTATTTTTTAAAAGAAAGTTTAAAGCTCATGATTATTCTTACCCATTCACATGTATGTATAAAATAATGTGAAGAATTCAAATGTTTCAATTTCCAAAGTAATCAATTTATTGGTGATAAGCAAGCGAGATTATATCAGTTAATACAGTATAGATACTTTATATTATTGTCTCGGCATAAAACGAGCCCATAGACCATTTTCAGCGTGCATGTTGATCGAATTCGGTTTCAAGATTACTGGATTCGGTGTTTTATCAGATTTATCAATCTTAAATTCACGTAACAAGTGATAAAAGAAGGTTTTGGCTACCATTAAAGCAAACCGCGAGGCAATGCATGTGCGCATTCCATTTCCAAATGGCAAATACGTACATGCTTGAATAGTTTTACGATTTTCTTCGTTAAATCGTTCCGGATCAAATCGATTTGGATGTGACCAGTATTCTGGATCACGATGAATAGCATAAATGGGTATCCAAATGGCATCGTACGTTGTCAATTGAACCACATTTCCGTTTGCTTCCAAGCGATACGGCTTTGCCACTTGTCGATCTGATTGTGATACTGGTGGCCACAACCGAAGGGATTCTAACACAACCATTTCCATGAACTTAAACCCTTTGATAATTTCATACGTTACCGGACCACCATTTAACTCTTTTTCAATTGCAATTATTTCATCGTAAAGCTTTTGTTGAACATCTTGATTGCAGGCAAGCTCATGAGTCATAAAAGATATAAGTGTAGACGTTGTTTCAAACCCAGCAAAAAAGAAAATCGCACATTGAGCCACAATGTCATCATCTTTCCAATCTATAATAATTAATCGTTGACAAAAAAAAACAATTGAATAAATTGATGTGACTTTTGTGAATGTTAATATCTACGAAATTTTCAAAGATGCAATGCGAAATTTATCACTTACCGTACTTTTTGGTGGCATTACCATCAGCATCTTGTAATGTACCCTTTCTAGCTTCCATTAGCAAATGAATCATATCTGGACGAAAAACATTATTTTTCTCTCTGTATGCCATAGTCGAAAGGACTACATTGCGAAAATAGTTGCACAAGCTCTCATCCAAAAATGGTATACGACAAAATTTAATGAGTTTTGGCATTACATCCAGAAGAAGAAGCTTTATACCTTGTATGCCATCAAAATTTGTAACTTTTTTACCAGCCAAATAGAATTCATTCTCATTATCAGTGACTGCATCCACCTCCAATCCAAAAGCACTCGTGGCAATTAAATTTGTCGTATATCTTGAAAATAAATCTTTCAATTCAAATTCAATGGAATTTGATGATTTGCTGTGTCCTTTGACCAGTGTTAATATAAATTTATTTGTACAATCACATATTAAATCAAACATCATTCGCATTTTGTTGCCAGTAAATGATGCCGATAGAACGGAACGCATATCTTTCCATTTTTGATCCCGGCTAAAGAATAAACTTCTTGCCAATATTGAATCCAAATTTTCGTCAAAATTGCTTTGATGATTTAAAAAATGCTCAAAATCTTGTGTTGTAATCTTTTTCACCAACTCTGGATTACGAACTACGAATACAGGATAGGTGAGCTCATAGATGCCAAAAAATGGCTCGTTTGCAAATCTAAAATAGAAAGAAGCCACTGAATCGGCAAATGATTTATTGCCAAAGAAAAATTCGTGTAATGTTCCAACAAATGGCCATCCTCGAATGAATTTCGTATTTCGGCTCGAAAAATACCACCAATTTTTCAGTATACAACTGTACATTAATATTAAGATGCATGTTACAATAAACAGCAAAATATTTGACCAAGTAAATACATTCATTGAAACTTCGAATTATTTCAATTCAATTTATGTTATTGCTTTTAACGAAGAATATTTTTCTATTAAAGATATGTTGGTGAACACTTTTTTTTATTATATGGTCACTCCAAATCATTTAGTGTTAATGTTCAATTTCATTCTAGAAGAAAACTGTAAACAATAAACGATTACTATATTTTTTAATATTCGGACACATTTAAGCGACTCACAAAATCCAGCACAAAACAAATAACGATGACAACAAAACAATTTATTTATTATGATGTTGCAAATTCTAAAATATGATTGTCATATTATATTATGCGAGTGTGTTTTGGTTGGCCATATAAAAAAAAGAGTGATTATTTGCAAGTACACCTTTTCTTCTCTTTTTTGTTGGGTCAGCGTTCATGAAGAGATAATGCTCAACAAATTAAAATGAATGAATAAGTTAGCCCATAACAATGCATTTAACTGTGTGCTGAAATGCACAAACAAAAAGCATTGAGTGTGTTAGTATATACAAGTGATAACACCTCGCTGTATAAAAATTCGGTGTAGCGGAAAACAGTATTAAAAACAACAACATATTTATTTTTATATTCTACACAGCTTGTTGCAGCTACATACGATAACAGCTTATTTGGTATTGGTATAACGAGTTCTGACAAAATGTTTGTAAGTATCAGCATATGCATATATATATATATATATATATATATATATATAAAGCTTTTGAAATGGTTAGTCACAGAATAAAGTAAACCAAACCAATAAATGTAACTAAGTATTTCATTTGTCGCTGATACAAATCATATTTCGTTTTCTTGAACATTAAAAAGTTAATGAATGCATATTCGCGAAAAGCAAATACATTAGTACAAGTCATTACTGTAAATATGCTATAATATTTATGCTTCTGATTTAACAAGAACAGAATAAATTTGTAAATTGAATGACGCATAAGCAAATATTGTGACTATAGCCCACTATAGCCATAGAATGATCTAAATTATGCATACCATGTGTTGCTGTTTGTGGCGCTAAAGTTCATTATCAAAACAAATTTTTCGATACTACACACGAATCATAAAGAATTCGATTAATATTCATGTATTTGTTACTTTCGATTTAATTCTTATTTGTTGATTATTTATAATTTTACATTATTTCTTTCTGCCAAATAAATAATAATAAATATACGATATTCGTATACGATATACAAAGTCTAAACGAAAAAAAAATTGTTTTAGATACATGTTCATGTCTCGTGTGCGTGTAATCTGAAATCATAGAAATCGTAGTCGTAATATATATACTTTTGATTCGACATGATACTGATATTGAGCACTGTATTAGACACACGTTTCAGATGTCAACATGTTTCAATGTACTGGTACACGTTTGTTCTTGACCGTGACACGAGATCACCTCATGATGGAACCATGATATACACACTTATATGCGATTTTTGTTTATACATTTACTGTGCTGATAACACATGTAACTACAAATGCGCCATTCAGACCAAAATTCAGACAAACAAACGCTGTGTAAATTTATGTAAATATTTATTTAAAAATCATTCAGATTAATTATATTTAATAATCTAAACATTAAAAACTGAATAAAAATAGTTTTATGTCTTCAAACATCCCCAAGAGAAGATGTCACGGAATATACATTTTTTTAAATTTCAAATTGTCATCTCTTTCTGCAAACGTTTATAATTTCTATTTTGGTTTGGCTATGAACGTGATGTTGATCACACGAAATATATCTCCAAATAAATGCGGCAATTTATAAAAGTGAATTTAAAAGAGACAAAACAAAACACATGCTTTTTGAAAACAAACATATATACTATACATATATTATATAGATGTTCCTATGTTTTATTGACTCAAATTAAGTTCCTGTTAAATAGGACAAAGTGGAATTGTGAAGTTCAGATATTCTAGATTATATTTCAGATAAATTTCTATAAAATTATTGATTGTAGTTTATGGTTGATTCATTATTAGACCATTACGTCCGTTATTTTCTTTGGAATTTTGAAAAACAGGACATTTATCTAAAATATTTCGATTTCGTGAGTTACATTAAATAATGAACAATAAAAAAATTAATTAAAATGAGAGTATTCATTGTTGACCAGAACAAATGTCAAAATAGATGCGACCAATTATAAATGTGAATTTAAAAGAGACAAAGCAAAACACATGCGGTTATGCGGAAAAGTTGCGCATACACAAATAGAGACAGAGACAATCTATAGAGACTATGTGACGTTAGTCGCGTTGCGTATCGCTAGTAGCAACAGCTGAAATATTATTATTATTATCAACGTTATTTTGTTGTGTGTTTATTTTTCTATTTGGATTCTTTATCGTCAGGCGATAGCTCGCATATAGCATATTAGTTCTAATTTAATTGCGGAATAGGTCAGTTTGACTACATCTTGTACAGAACAGTGTTGTGCGGCTTGAGACAATAAAAATCGGCACAAAATTATTCGCAGAAATCAATTTCTTTTTTGATATTTACGTTTAATTTGCACAGATTCTGTTTTTTTTTTTTTTTTTTTTTTTTTTTCAAAGTGTTCCAAAATGTTTGACGCATTTAGTAGCTATAGTGGGATGTTGTTGATTATCATATTTTCAGCCGTATTCGGATTCATTTATCAGTTTGTGTTGCGATCGTGGTTTTATTTTAGTGATCGAAATGTGAAATTTGTGCGAGGAATGCCGTTATTGGGCAGCACTTTTAAATCGGTGATTGGTTTGGAACCTTCAGCAATTTCCTTCCGTCGATTGTACGAGTATTTTCCCAAGGAGAAATTTATTGGAATATATGATTTTGGTGGTCGTCCGTCCTATTTAATTCGTGATCCGGATTTGATTAAACAGCTGATTGTCACTGATTGTGATCATTTTATTAGCAATAAATTGGCAATTAAAAACGAAAATGATTACTTTTCTCAAACTTTATTCGGAATGTGTGGTTCTTTATTCGGAAAGTGGAGTGGAATGGAATATACAACGAATCTCCTTTTTTCCACCAACAAAATGCCAATGATGCATGAATTGATGGTTAAAATAACTGAACAATTTATTGAAACGCTTAAAAGAACCGACAAAATTGCCAAAATATTTGACTCTCGTGATCTGTTTACGCGATACACAAATGATATCATAGCCAAAACTGCATTTGATGTTGAAATGAATTCATTGAATGGCATAGATAATGAATTTTATAATGCCGGTTCCGCTTTGAATGAATGCCGTTACGTTGATGGTTTAAAATTTTTGGCCAGCCTCAATTTTCCATCAATTATTAAAACGTTGGACGTTTTCGGAGCTAAAGAAAAACACATCAGCACTCTGCGAAAATTCCTGGGGAAAACCATAGAAGCGAGAACCAATAAAAAAAGTGATCGAAATAACTTGATTGATCTACTGATTCAAGCTCGAAATGGAAAATTAGAATGTAATAATTCAGATGATAAAATAGACATTGGATTTGCGACAACGGTAGAACTCACTACTTCAAAGCCCAAAGATGAAATTCAAGGTAAGTTTTTAGGGATTTGATTTGTTTTTGGTCATATTTAAAAACTTTGAGATTCAAACTTTTAAAATATTTGTCCCATTGATAGAATGCACCGATGACGATATAGCTTTACAATGTGTGGCTTTCTACCTCAGTACTTTGAGTTCAGTATCACAAATTGCCTGTTTTATGTTTCATGAGTTGGCTTTAAATCCAGACATTCAAGATAAACTATATGCGGAAATAAATAGTGTAAAAAATGATTTGAACGGTTCATCAATAACATATGAGATAATCCCAAAGATGAAGTATCTTGATATGGTTTTATGTGAAACTTTGCGTCGTTGGTGTCCGATTCCATTTTTAGAGCGCACTTGCATTTCTCCATATGTTTTGGAAACCAACGGTGAAAAATGCATAGAACTTCAAATCGATAATGGTATTTTTATACCTACATATGGATTACAAATGGATGAGAAGTACTTCCCGAAACCAATGAAATTCAATCCAGAGCGCTTCAGTGAAGAAAATAAAGGATCAATTCAAACTGGCACATATTTACCGTTTGGAATCGGCACACGTATGTTTCATTTAATTTAATAATTTGTTGAAATTTAAACATTTTTCTATCATAAGATATTTCTGTTATATTTCCAGGAAACTCTATCGGATCACGGTTTATGATAATAACAATCAAAACATTAGTATTCCATTTACTATCCGAATTTTACGTTGACAAGAGCTACAAGACACCGGATCCGCTCAAATTGAAGGCACTTCCATTGCTAATGGACGCCGAGAAGGGATTTTTCATTGAATTACGACGTCGAAATCCTGATCGAACGCCGTACGAAAGTCAAGTGTTCACATAGACATTGATATAATAATATTTTCTTTAAAACAAAATCTTTGATTTAGTTTTGAATTTTTGTGCCATAACAATTCGTGCTGTGTATTTGAAAATAATAATGAAATCATTTTATTTTTGACTTTGGAAAAACGACTTTTTTTTCTCTTCAAATATACACCAAACCCTTGTAATAACCTTTAAAATCATCTACCGGAGTCAATGATATGACGTCTCTCGACTTATATGTACATGTTTATATGTATATGTTTATTGAAGCGATTTTTATTTTGTTTCTTATGATTTTGACGAGCCGTGCGTTCCATGTAAACATATAAATATAGACTGAGTGATATTGTAAAATGATTTTGCGCATTTGATCTCTGTGCGATTTTCTGACGTCTCTATTTATGAACTCAACATTCGAATGTTTTGACATATTTTAAATGTGGGTCTGTTATTGCGTATTCATATGAATCAAAGCTCAGCTGATAAAGAAACGATGATTTTTCTTTAATCTTTTTTGTTTTTTGTGGCGTAACAAAAAGAATAGTAATGAGAATGATATTGTATTTTTTAAAATTTGAAAAAGATTGGTATTGAAGAAGTAACACGGGCAAAAGGAGGTTTTCCAGTTTTTGAGGTGTAATTTGGTTAATGGTTATACAATTTAAAATTTTAAATAGCTTGAGAACTGCCGAAAAACATATGGGAATTTTATACTATACATTGCATCCCCAGCAAACAAATTTGTTTCTAACGTTGAAAAATGTAACGTTTTGGCCCATTCTGGTGGTCATTTTCGTGTCAAATGGAACGGAGATTATATGCATAGTTTCCACGAATTCCAATGGAATGGATCCACTTGTTTCTTTCACTTCCTATAATATTTCATTTGACAACATAATGTGAACACAACCCAATACATTAAGTTTTATATTGAAAATCTAAATCTTACGCTCAAATAAAAAAATAAACAATTTATTCGGAAAGAAATAAATAAAACTCTGCAGAAGAACTCTCTTACTAGTCATTCATTAAATTTATTTTTCTTTATTTGTGGAATTATTATTTTGAATTTTCGAAATGCAACTGACATCTTTCTGACATTTTTCTATCCGCGCGGTGTATATGTGTCAAACCAAATCCAGTAGTTAGTATAAACAACTTTTGCACCAACCGATTTTGTTTACAATAAAACTTTATTTTGTTTTCAACAGGATTTCTTGAGAATTATATAAGAGTGTTTGAAGCGTGGTTTGAGCGATCAATTGGTTTTATTGTCATTTCAAAAACGATTTTGTGTGTTCGGAATGCTGTTTCCTGTGGAATGGATATATTCACAGTTGGTTTTGTGACTGTCTTTGTTTTAATTTCGAAATAACAGAGTGTTGATAAAATTAACTGTGAATATTCCAACAACATTTCGATCGGCAAAATATTTGATGTCACGTTGGAAATAAATTTCATCATTCGATTTAGAATACAGAGTCACTTTGTTGAGGTAAGAGGTGATATTTATAATGCGTTCTTCATTACTGTTTCATTTAATTTGTGATAGAAGTGTTTATATCTTATTGTGTTTGGGATCTACGCTATATTTGGTGTATTTTTTCTTTAATTTTTGTACAATAGATCTGTCACGATGAGAAGAAAGAGAGCCAAGAATGGGCGCAGTACGTCGTTGAAGATGACTCTAAATCAAGTGCTGCGGGAAGAGTATCGTGCACCATTCATCGATCAGGTCACATGAGTTTTGTGGCCTTGACCGAAGTACGGGCAGTTCGGTATATAAAATAACCCGTAGGTGAGTATCATTTATTGAACTGAACCGATAGTATATTGATGTTGATTCATACTTAGTAACTGAGTTCATTTTTTCTCTTTTTTCTTTCCATCGCGACGTTGAAAATGACTGAAACTACACTCAAATCCGACCCCAATATTGACCGTCAACATATGCCCGATAATGGATGAATTTGCAACAACAAATGTTTTTTGGGTCGTTATAGAAATGATTTCAAGGTTTCCCGCTTGAATTTATAAGCAGATAATACACTTCTTCAATGTACTTTGTTCGACTTTGTTAAGTCCAAACTCCCAATTAAATTCCGTTCGTAGTGAAAAGATATCGATCAAGTATGTACATTGTTATAACAATATGCATGTTTTCTTACATCATTATACTAAAAGAAATGAGCTCAAATTGAATAAATCTACAAACATCATCGTTTCAAAGTTATTTTCTTTTAACCATTCAAGGTAAGATATTAGCAACGATTATATTGCACTTGAGTGAATTGCAATTATTTTTGATTGTTTGACGTTTAGACTGATAATAAGTTGTAACTCATTTAAATGTGAGATGCTATTAAGGGGTTTTCCAGTTATATTTTTGTATAGAATATTTTCCTTCTTCAAATGAATCAATTTTGCGGCGAAAAAAATAAGTCCTATTTTTTCAAAATAACAATACAAAAATTATTTCAAAGAATATCGGATAGGGTTTTGAATAATACTGCAACATGATTCATTAGTAACAGTGTCAACAACAACAAGGAATAAGCACCATCTGTACGCATGTGAATAACAATAAGAGCTATTCTTTCACCACAACAATTCAAATGGAATGTAACTTTAATTAATAAATAAAAATGAATTGCAATATTTATAGAATTAAATGATTCACGTGTATGTGTGTTTGATAAAGGATTTCATTTTATAGTTTTTGATTCGAAGAATGTTCCGTGAATATATGGTTCATTTATGAATTATTATTCAGAATAAATATGACACTTGATGCCCGCCAATATGTTAATTGTAAGTTTCACGGTACGTACACTTTTAGCAATAAACACTGATTTATTTTCTGTAATAACTGAAATCCATCAAAATTGATAATCCAATAACAACGATATAATTTGGAGCAAAAAATTTTCATCATCTACTTTTCCGATAATATTTTGCTCAATTTTTTAGGTAATAAAGTTTTAGTACTTATTTTTTTTATTTTAAATGGACTATAGTTATTAGTTATTTGTTTTCTGTTTCTTAAATATATGAATATTGCATATGCTCTCAATTAACTGACGTATCGATTTATTTGTATATAGTTTCGTTTTGATGAATTATTCGTCAGACGAAGCTAAAATAATGCTAACGAGGTCTTTGTATTAAGACTTTTATGCTGCAGCATCGCGTGTTTTGGCGATAAAGAGGGGGATCCATCCATTCAATTCAATCTATATTCATGTTGAAAACTTGTTTGCAAAGCGAAAGACTTTAAACGCAACTATGAATGTAACATAGTCGCCGAAAATGAGCTTAGTGGGGCAGCCAGCTGTTGCACTTAAAAAGCCTTCAAGTATGCCACGAATCTTTCTATCTCTCTTCATCAGTTTCGCTCATAACATTGATGGGTGTGCTTCAGTGTGTTTGTAGAAATGAATCTATAATTACTTTCTAATCGCAAAAAAACAAATAAATAAATTTACGTACATTTTATCAGCAAGAATTTATCATAAGTAAATCAGTAATGTAATAATCTACAAATAATATATCTACAAAAACATCACGAATTAATTCCATTTGCTCAATGTTTCAGTTGATGCAATTACTCAAAGTCGATATAGATCTCAAAAGTGAACACGAAGAGTTAAAAAAAAAGTGAACGGTACAGAAAAATTTAAAAGCAAAATTTCATTGATAGATAAACAAAAAGAAAAGAACGTGAAATGAACGAAAGTAGTGATAAAGTTAGTCGATTTCGACGAATTTTGCCACAGGTAAATACATTCATTTTATTTGTGCAAAACAGTAAAGAAATGTATGTTCTGTTTGTACTCGCAGGTTATAGCAACGACGGTTAAGAATTTTCTTATGTTCGATGTCGGCTTGAACATTGGATTGCCAACAGTTTTGGTGGCAGCATTAACACATGTTTCAAATGAACACAATCAAAATGAATCGCTATCAATAACACCAGCTTTAGCTAGTTGGTTAGGAAGCGTAAGCTACCTTTTTCAACCTATCGGGAGCATGTTATCTGTATTTATCACAGGTAATAGTTTTATTCAAGATAAACAATACATATTCATTTCATTTTGGAATCGAAAGATAATAACTTATTATTGAATAGATCCACTTGGTCGAAAAAGAGCGATGATTATTGTGAACATTCCATTGGCATTTGGGTGGTTCATCTTATATAAAGCAAACAGCGTTTGGGCAGTCTTTTTGGGGTCGATCGTACTCGGTTTGTCTGTAGGGCTACTTGAATCACCCATCTACGTTTATTTGGGGGAAATCTGGTGAGAGATTAAATATTATGGTGATTACTCTATTTGTATAAGATAATGTAACCCAATCACAATATGTGCATGTTTCATTGGCGCTACATTGTCGCATTGTTCCAGCCAACCATCAACGCGAGGTGTTTTATTCGCTTATTCACGAATTTACACAACAGCTGGTATATTCACCATTTTCCTCCTAAACACATTGATGCCATGGAGAACAGTTGCATTGATCTGTTTTGCACTGCCCATTATCACAGCGATAGCTTTGTTATTTGTTCCGGAGACACCCATTTGGCTAATTTCCAGAAACCGTCAAGAAGACGCATTGAAAAGTCTTCGGTGGCTGAGAGGATGGGTTCCACGTCACATTGTAGCACAAGAATTCATTGAAATACAAGAGAGCAGTGAACGATCAAAATGGTGTAATTCGTGTATTAAACAAAATCAAAAGTGTCAACATCCACCGCCCACATTCAGCGAACGATTCATCGAATTAAAACGAAAACGAACGCTCAAACCATTTGCAATTGTAGGGGGTTTATGTTTTTTGTCGCAATTTACGAGCGTGTTGGCAATGCGACCATTTATTGTGCCAATTCTTAAAGCATACCAGACCCCAATTCCAGCCGATCAAGTAGCGGCTATGATGGTTTGATTTTGAATTATGTTTAGCATACATTTTCCTGTCTTTACTTACTTTAGTGTTTTTTTTTTGTAGGGTTTTCTGGATAATATTGGCGCTGTGATGTTATTCTTTTTAATTCATTTCATGGGCAAGCGAAAACTTCCATAACGTTTCATTACATATTGATTAATTTCCATTGTTTACATTCTTTTCTTTGTGATTAACCCTAGGCAAGCGAAAACTTTACATCACATCTATTTTGGGAGTGTTTCTATGTTCTCTCATTCTATGTGTATACGGATACAGTTATTTACCTAGGTATTGTATTATTTTGTATTGTTATTAATCTAATATTATTATTTACCTAGTTATTATTATTTACCTAGCGGATGCATTTCATTTGATAAAACACGAACATTTGAAATGGAAAACCAAACACTCACTTATATTCCAGTAGTTTGTCTCACATTGTGGAGTTTCTTTTCATTCCTTGGCATTATTGTAATGCCTTGGATGCTGCTTTCCGAGATATTTCCCTTAAAGTTAGTTTTTTTCTTTTGCACGGAATTTATCACAAAAAAATCACATTTTATTACAAAAATAATACTCTTTTTTTTTCAGATCTCGTGGAATCGCCAGCAGTATCTCGGCGGCGTTAAACTATTTCCTTGGTTTCATCAGTAAAAAGACATATTACGATTTGGAAACATCGTTTTCACTACCCGGAATGGCATTATTTTACTGCATTCTATCTGGTTGTGGATTGATTTTGATGTATTTGATTCTACCGGAAACAGAAAATCGATCACTAGAAGACATTGAACGTCACTTTTCGGATAATTCTAAAGGACTGACTGATCGCAACATCGTAATATCAAAGCGGAAAAGTAAGAATGAACCAAATGATGATGATGCGGAAAATTCTCAAAAGACCAACTCATCGCATATGATTACCAATTGCAGTGCGGTGTTTGAAAATAAAAATAGAAGCAATGAATCAGCTTACGAAAATAGGGGCTTTGAAATAGAACTCTCCAAATTGTGATAATGGACAATTCAATATAAACATTTAATCATAAACAAAATAAAAAAGCGATCCAAACATTTTATTCTACAACAATTTTTTTATATTTGTAATTTTTTTGTTGATCAATTTTGATGTGGAATATTGATATGGAATATTGAACGTTTTCGGTCGGAAAAATAAATTTCAATATCTTCAAGCGTCCTTCCTTCTGTTTCGGGCAATGTCAGATACATTGCAATGAATCTATATTGTTAGGATAAAATATGAGAAATGGAGTTATGTATATTTAGAATTTTGATGCTTGCCCAACGGTCCCTATACATCCATAAAAAATACTAAGACCAGGAAGTGTTAAAAGCAGCTCCAAGATATAAAATGTTTTCGATGCTAAAAACATGGAAATGTAGTAAAATGCACCAACTATTCCCGTTGCGAACGCTTTTGACCTGTTCCAACGAATAGGCATTTTGAGATTATTTCAAATGTGAAAAGTTAGATGTTATTCATATAAACTTACTTGAATGGAAACACTTCACACAACATCATATTTGGAATGGCACAAACACCATAATTACCGAGACATTGTAATATATGAAAAGCCAAAATTGGTAGATATTGAATGAGTGATGCATTTGCTGGAACATGAGCCGTGCTTGTATTTATATCGAATGAAGTTAAGTTCAATGTGAGATACATAAAACCATAAATTCCTGGTGTGAACAATAGAAACATAAATTGAAATCACATATCATTTCAGTTTTCAATTAGTATTTTAAAACAACACTTACCCAATCCAAATAAAACGAGCACAATAAATGCCATCGTCCATAAGAAGATGGAACGCTTTCCAAATGCCCGAATAGTTAGAACCAGTAAAACATTCGCAATAAATCCACTGTATCCAAGATGTGTCAACACTTCATTCGGATCCATGGGTGATTGATAAAAGTAGAGTATTTGAACCATGTATGGTCGATAAGGAGAAATACTACAAAATGCGGCAAAAAAAAATAGACATGAAATCAGAATGAAGGGGCGAAGTATGCGTCTGCGAAAGAGGTCTCGAATTTTGTCGTTTATTGTTGGTGGTGGATGTTCACAGATTTCATTTTCCTTTTCGCATTGGTAACATATTTGCGCAGAAACCCGACTCCTTTGCAGGTCATTGAATTCATTTTGAACGGCCTTTGCATCTACCTAGGAAAGAATCAAATGTTTTCTTCATTGTCATTTGGAAATATCATAGTTTACAATACATATTAGAATATATATATATATCTACCCAACCACGCAACCACCGAAGACTTTTCAATGCGTCTTCTTGACGGTTTCTGGAAATTAGCCAAATGGGTGTTTCGGGCATCTAAAACATACAAACACATGAAATTATAATGCATTTGTCCCATGCCGAAGAATTGAAGTAATATTGATCGTACAAACGAAATGAAAATAATAGACAAAATTGGAATCACTGCACAAATCAGCGCTGCTATACGCCAAGACGTATGACTGCCCAAAAAATAAACCAATCCAATACCAAACGCTGCAGAGACACTAGCACTAGCAGTTAAAATACCGCGAATACTTGGCTCACTGAAAAAAAAACATTGTATAAACTGTATATATAAATAAATGCAACTATTCTAGAGTTATAACTATTGTTACCAACCATATTTCGCCGATATATGTGAAAATCGGAGCTTCCATAAGACCCAGACCAGTCCCCTTTGAAGTGTATTGTGATTGTGTATTGTGGTGGAAAAATGGGTATTCAAATTGTTCTTACCAGTAGACCAAATGAAATGTAAATCATCATCAATGAGTTGGCATAATATAATAAAATCCAAGCAACAACATATGGGATATTCACACATATCAAAGCCATTTTTCTGCCCAATGGTTCTGTTAAAAAGCCAGACAAGACGCCACCAATTGGCTGACAAATTACAGTAATGCTGCCTAAAAAATTTATTATAAACTTTATTTTTTTTCCACCTATTCTATTTCAAATTACTTTACTTACCGAGCCACGTAGCTTCATCGTAAAAGCGGAATAGAAAACAACGAAAAACAATACAATTTTTGCTTTAAGGCCTTATTTGCTAAGAACACGATTGTAATCGTGTACGATTCCAATCGTCCACGATTTTTTTATGATCGTCTACGTGTATCTGAAAAGCGTTAGATGAAACATTCCCGATCATGAAAGATCGGTTGGCGATTTGAAATAATCGTACACAATTACAATCGTGCGCAAATCGTGTCCTAGGAAATAGAGCCTTTAATCGAAAAAATTTCAATTGTTTGTTCCAATGGGAATTCTGATACTTGGATATCTATTACCTTCATCGGGGGTTATCGACAATGTTTCGTTTGGATTTAAAGCAGGATTCAATCCAAATAAAGCAGGAATTAAAATTGTAGAAAATGCGATTGATAAGCCAAAATCTACAATCAACCTTTTAAAAATGTAAAGAATTTGTTGAATCTTGTTCCATTTTTCATGATAGTATTGAAAAGACAACTTTTATGATAATATTGAATTTCAATCGAAAAAAAAAAACATTTAATCGCCAAAATTAATTAAATAGTTCTCATTTTTTCACTCACATATTTTTTGCTGAACTGGCCAAAATCTTTTGTAACGAAAATTAAAGGAAAAATCACATTCGTTTAATAAAATTCATTATGAAGGACTCTGGATGAAATATTAATTTTACACATACTTGAGGAAGGTATCGTCTGAATGTACTGATTCCTCCATTGTCTGAAGTTGTCTCACTTGACTTTGTGCTGACATCAAAACTTTTCACTTTTTTTCCTCTGTCTAATACTCTTGATAATCTAAAAGAAATATCCAATTAAAAATTGATTTTAATTCTCAATTGATAATGTTCATAATAATGATGAATTAAGTATTTAAAAAAAATCTTGGTCTTAGGAAATAAAACAATTAACCGGAAATCTTTGTTTTACAATAGCAATAAATTCAATCGGCAAATGTATTCATGTGTGTATTGTATGAAGATAAGAATCTATTTATTGTTTGTTTCACACAAGTCAAGCGCTAAATTAGCGAAATATTGTTGAATTTTGCACACCTACGAATGTAAAGTAAACACAAAAGACATGTAACATCACAAAAATTTGTGTTTTACTTTCCGCACACATAGTATAAGGTGAAAAGTATTGTAATCGGTCAAAATTTTGAAAACTTCAGAAACATGTTTTCTGGACGTTTCTGAGGTTAGAGAACCCGAATCAGGCCGTTTTGAGCATGGTTTTTGTTAATCTGTACGTCGTACGCAAAATTTGTTAGCAAGATTGCGCTCATCGTAGAAACTTAATTCAAAATCTGACTTTACAGGATGATTGGGGGTCGCGAGGAATAGAAATCATTAGCTTTTGAGCGACTTTGGTTGATGCGAAAAAATGTCATGCCTGGAGAAGATACCTATGAAAAAAAGTCCAATTTTCGTCCAAAAGTCATACTTAATGTAGACTTAAACACTCAAAAATATGTATTGGGGGGTTTTTGGCACGATAATTCCGGGGTTAATTTTGAGATACAATCAATTTTTGATACAGTTTCCTTGGAAAAATCACAAAAAAATTGAATTTTTGTATGGGAGCCATGCCTGTATGCTACCTTAATGACGTGAAACTTTGCACGGACTATTTTTTGCACAAAAAAATAACATTCTAAAAGTTTGAAGAGATTTCAATCAAAATTAGGGGTACCTCCCTTTGGAGGAAAATTTTTGGCTCAAAAACG
Organism: Contarinia nasturtii; assembly: GCF_009176525.2. NCBI lineage: Eukaryota > Metazoa > Arthropoda > Insecta > Diptera > Cecidomyiidae > Contarinia > Contarinia nasturtii. The sequence continues at coordinate 975,159 of NW_022199689.1, read as the reverse complement.
AATATTTTGTATGGGAGGTACCCTTAATTTTGGTTGAAATTTCTCCAAACCCTCCGAATGTTAAAAAATAACCTGTAAAAAGTTTCACGCCATTAAGGTAGCATAGAGACATGGCTCCCATACAAAAATCCAAATTGTTTGTGACTTTAGTTATGAAAAGTGTTTCAAAAATAATTTTTATGGCAAAATTAACGTCAGACATATTTTTATAGTATTTTGTTAGAAAATAGAATAATTTCAAATGTCGTACAAATGAGTTCATCATGATAGTATGAAAAATCTTTTGCGAGTACTTCTGCTATTAAATTAAAGAATATTTCGATGCCGAATATATATAGCTAAGTAGAATACGCATCTACCACCGTGCGGAAAAATTCGTCTTACTCCTGTAAGACTCTTTATTATGTTATGGTATAACTTGCCGCTATTGATTTATCAAAATGATAACCAAAAATTTGCCCAAAATTACATTCAAACAAGCAATGTTTTAGCTAATTTACTCATATGTTCGGCCTTATATCTAACCATTATGATTTTGTGAATATTTTCAGTAACCTATTATTACACACTTTTCTACTCATGATTACTAAATACTTAAATGAAATGAAATTCACTTCAAAATTATGCCGAACATGATTAATAGCAATTTTGATTAAACAGACCACGCAAATTTACATTTGTTTTACTCCTCCGATATATTTATTACGTTTCATGACACTAACTGAATGATAAAATGAGAGCCGAAAAATCTATACATTTCTGAAATCTACAATTATAGAGCAGTGCAATGATAATTGTTAAAAAATTAATTCAATGATAATTTTACCATTGGAAAGGCCAGAGTTGGTAAATGCACCTCACAAGTGTGCAATTCTTCTTGGGTGCGCGCACCCGATTCCATATATATGTTGGGTGCGCGCACTTGGAATTTTTTTCTTGCTTATTTCAATATAAAAAATCGTCAAAAATGTATTTTTTTTACTTAATTTTTTCCATTTTGAATTTTTTCACATGCAAAAACTGTTTACATGTAAAGCAATGTGGTTCAAAAGACAACCAGCAGGCGGCTACTTGTAGCTGTCAAAATATATAAGAAACACAATTTGACATAATTTTGTATTGATATATTGAAGATGACCAAATAAAATATGGAAAGTTTTAAGTAAAAAATACATTTTTTTCAATTCTTTATATTGAAATGAGCAAGAAAAATATTCCAAGTGCGCGCACCCAACATTTATATGGAATCGGGTGCGCGCACCCAAGAAGAGTTGCACACAACTTGTAAGGGCGCGCACTTGTGAGGTGCATTTACCAACTCTGGGAAAGGCAGTTTTCGAGATGATATAAGAAATTAGCGAATCGCCGTTAAAAATACACCAAATAAATATTACTTTCAAAACATGCTCTACTAGAGTAGCTCTAAACTTTCAAAATGATGAAATTTCGGCCTGTAGCTTTAAAAAAAATCCAGATATTATTGTTCTTATCTAAAATATCAACAATTTCGCGATTAAATTTCATTTTCGAAATTCGGAAATCGATTAATTTCGTTTTTCCACGAAAATTTATTCTATGTTCCACTCACATGTTTTGAAGTTTCATGTTGATTGAAGCGAACGTTCACTTTTCTATACTTAAAAATACAATTGTCACAACAAATAATGTTTAAAGTATATCAGTCTGTTTGTATGACTAACTTTTAATGATAAAAGAGCTGATTTATTCACAAATAAAATTCACGCTTTGTTGATTAGATTTAAACACTACAATTGAGTGAATTGTTGTACAAATGGTTTTGTGAAGATTATAAGCTGAAAAAAGAATGTAAGTCCTCACACTTACTATTCATTTTCAATACTGAATATTTTTGTTTCGATATTTCATTCTTAAAACATGTAAGGGGAATATTTGCTTTTATTTCGTTAAACATTCGATGTCTGCGGTACTTTTTTATATTAAAAAAAAAACACGATCCGTGTAAATAAATTCGAATTGTGTTATCAGAACGCAATTAAGTGTTGTTAAAAAAATTTACAATTCGCATAAAACGTAGAAATTCTCGTTTTGCCAAACAAGTTTATCTGATTCTTTGTTCAGACGTGAAAATCGTAAATGATGTGCTATTCAATGCAATGCATTACGAAACTCATAAGTACAGTGTATACAATACAATTTAATTCAGGTGCTGGTACGGCTTCAAAGTACTTTGACTATAGCACTGACTTATGTCAATGATTTAAATATTACTTCAATGCCAGTAGATTACCAATCCGTCAATCAACTCTAAGATGAAGAGATAATTTTATGGTTTAAACGACACTTTATTTGATGAAAAAAAAACTGTATTTATTTGTTTGATTTAAGTTTGAAAACTGGTTTAAAACAACTTTTTATTATACTAGAAGAAAACATACACCATACAAAAAGATCAAATATTACTTCAAATCTTAAATTATTTCACACATTTTTATGCTAATGAATCGAGATTTCTTTAATGTAAATGTTGTGTATTTTTTTCAAGAGTAAAAGTTCACAACGAAACTCGTATCTGATGAGCAGTCATGTGAGCCACCTTCATCATCATATGAATAACTGTATGCAGTGGGACAATTGCGATGAACAAGATTCACATAATCTGTTTGTACAACGATTCCGCGTCTACATTCCTGAACTGAAACTGGACTGGGACAACAAAGTAAACGTCCATCACCTTCTTGCTCGTTACGGCCTTTTCCAAATGGTGCTGGATAGTTCCATTTTTTGCATGGCGATAAGCAGGCTACAGGATTATTACTTCTTCCTTTTACAGTTAAATCGCCTAAGCCACTTCGTTCATTGTGTGGGCACTGATTCACTGATAATCGACAATCAGTTCGTACACATGTTCCGCTTTGAAATTGTATGCCCTGAAATTAAATTGCGAATTTACATTTTCACGCCGTTTAATTTTTTAAATTACGTACGTTTTGCACAGGAATAATTTCACTCGCCAATGAATAGCCGTCGACCTTAAAAAAATGGCTAAAATAAGCAATCGAAACAAAACAGGTAAAATTCAACAAACCAAACTGATGTCATAAAACGATCGATCGGCACTATTTTCTGATGGGAAAAAAAATTCCACTTTGGTATCAGCGGGTGGATGACAACCTTGTGCGGGACATGGTGGAATCGATTGGCCAAATTCACAATTTGCACCACTATTGTTGCAGTTAAACTTTGGCCAAAGTCTTCCAGCCCATCCATTAACGCTTATCTCATATTTAATTCGACCGCCAGGATTGATTCTAACTATCTCGTTTGATAATTTGGGTCCATTGGCATTGGCCAACGTTTCAATCCAAATGGGAAAAATGTTTCGATTTCCAACTTCAATGAAACGTCTCAATTCAACAATATGCACTGAAGAACAAAGAACTATCAACACCAAGTAAAATAACATTTTATATGTTTAGTCTTTAAATTCTACTTTTTGACTGAATCGAATTTTTATCGATAAAAGCTTATTAATATTTATGAGTCTGACCGGTTCGCACTTGATTGTTGACGAAAATAAGTGTGATGCGTATGAATAAAATAGCGTCTACATTGTTTTTGCATCTTCAAAAAAATTGTCCAATCAGATGAAATACACTTTAAGTGAATGAGTAAAACGGTGGAATTCGTTACAAATAATTGAAGTAATCCAAGATCTCAGATCTGTTGTGTTCAAAATGATCTTGTGTTAAGCGGGATATTATTCATCTTCATCCTCCATCATTATGTGTAATCATAAATCGGTAAACTAAGTTGACACATTGAAATTTTCTTAGCAAGTGCAATAAATCGCTTGCAGACATTTACTACTGTAGAAGATTCATCGGAGATAAGAAAAAGCAATTAAACTCTGTACTTTAAAGTCATTATCGATAACAACGAAAAAGCATTGATGGAAAAAAAAGTCAACAGATCAATTAAGTAAACAAAAGTGAAAACTTAAAAGACAAAAAAATACTTTCAAAACCTTTATTTGGCGACATACAAAATATGTAAACAAACGGCTTTGTACTTGACGTTTTTAGCACATAAAATGAAGCGGCAATAATGAGCATATGATTACAGCGTGAATACCCTAGTTTTCATGTTTTTGTTTCTCTATCTCGGTGTCTGTTTGTACGTACATTATCTCTTATATGATATGATTCCGGTCACCAAAAATGGTACCACACAAAAATCGAAAATCAACGGCAAAAAGCACTCAACCAACAAGAGATTTCACCAGCAATTTCATATGCAAGCATTTATTATTTTGTTTGAAACCGAAATAACAACAGAATTCATCTCGACACCGAAAAATTGCGTTCGAACTGCTTTAAAAAATGTTGTGCTATTTTCAGTAATTGCGAGCATTTCAAAAGTGTCGCATGGAATTGTTATGTCAGAATAAACGAAAACTTTCGTTTTTAAATGTATTTTCACTGATTTTTTTTAAATATGCATCGTGACGTGATTCTTGTTGTTGTTGTTGTTGTTTTTTGTGCTGGTGCTTCTTCGACAAATATCTCGAAATATGAGCAATTGCCAAGTGAAATTTGGCATCGTTTTGAAAAATCTCTTCAAAACAATTACGATTCGGATGTATTGAATGCGATACATGCACTGAATATGACTATACAAAAATTCCATGAATTTCAAAGGCGAAGTGAATATGTTGAGAGTCGAGATGCCATGATAAATAGTAGGATTGGTGTTTTCTTATTCACCCGTTATTGTGGACCAGGTATAAATATATAAATAACATTTTGTTGTATACTAAATATTCAAATAATCGCAGGCGCACGGATATTTAATCGTATTTTTAAAACGGACGAACGAACTTACACAAACATTGACAATTGTTGTCGGATGCATGATGAATGCCCTGAATATGTATTGCAACCACATGATTATCAACAGTATCCTGGGCTAGATGTTCGGCCACAATTTTTCTCACGGTAGGTTTAATGCGTCAAATTCGATTGAAACTTCTTCATTAATATTTTTTTTTTCAGTTTGAAATGTAGTTGTGATGCTGAATTCTATCAATGTCTTGAAAACATAGAGACAACATATGCATTAACAATCGGAATTGGATATGGAATATTTCAACGATATTGCTTTGAATATGAACATCCGATCATGAGATGTTCGGAGTATTACATGTGAGTTTTAATATAAAGCCAAACAACGAAAGAACAAAAAAATAAATTTGAAACCATTTTTAGAGGCTTTGGCTTGAGACGTTGCATGGCCTACGAAATTAATTATAGTGCCCCAAAAAAGTGGCAGTGGTTTGACGTACTGCCTCCATATCTCGAAATATATAACTTTCCTCAATTCATTCAAAGTGCAATTTCATTAAATTGATTGGAAATTGTTGTTTTCATACAAACTCCACCGGATGATTATTTTATAATTTAAAGTTAAAAGAGTTGATTAAAAAGCGATAAATTTTTATTTATTTAAAATAAAAACGAGCTAAAATAATGTTTAATTTAATTGAATTTATCAAAGTATCTGAATCTTGTTAGGATAGATAGCGCCATCTCTTGATAGTTAGACAATACAATAGAGTTGAAAATATAATTGAACATTGTATCTTTTAAAAAAATTGTACCTAAAAATAGCAAAAAAGAAATAGTTCAAATTATTATTAAATTCCAAAAATTAAATTATAAATAAAACTCAATAAAAACTATAAACCGAAGCAAAACTTGTCCAAAAAAAACCGGTTCAGAACTGAATCGGTTCAGTTGGTCATTAGGAGTGACACACGCACGAATACATACACAAGCTGTCGTCACCAACTTATTGTAATTCTTTACGCCATTCACATTAACAGCGTACATATTGCGGCGATTGCAGCAGCAATTTTAATCGTGTTTTTACATCGAAAATCTGTAAGTGTCCCGGTAAAAAGTGCATTAATTTCATTAAAATAATTATTAGAGATACGAAAACGTTGGAGTATCTGCTTAAATTACTAAAAAAAATGTGAAAATGATATGTTGATAAATTAATTGTCCCGGAAAAGTGACAGTGTGGCACAATGCGGTATATACGATAGTGCGTTGAACACACACACACACACATATATATATATATATATATATATATATATATACGTATACATATTCAATAGGCTATTCATAAAAAAGTTGCTATTACTAGTTGTATCCTAACCTCAACTTCCACGTTTTTCATTTAATTTTCGTGCTGAAATTTCTTGATAAATAATGAAATAAGTGTTTTATATTTTGATTTTTCTTTTATTGAAGATTTGTGAAAAGAAAGAGTAAACAAGATGTCCCGTTTCTTTGCGACCGGTGGGTCCGATAGCGAATCGGATAGCGAATCAGATAAAGAGCAATTTGTTGCACGTCCAGCACCAGCTGCATTTACGGTAATTTCAAAATTAAATTTTTTATTTCATCAGACAATAAAGCGAACAATTTTTGTACAATTCAACATAGTTCAGCGACGAAGAAGAAGAAGTAAAGCGTGTGGTGCGTTCAACGAAAGAGAAACGCTATGAAGACTTGACGAATTTAATTAAAGCCATCCGTAACCATCGGAAAATCAAGGATATGGCTAGTTTGCTGCAGAGCTACGAAGATATGACTCGTGCTTACCAGAAAGCATTGCCAGTCATTATGAAAGAAGAAAATGGCGTTACTCCACGCTTCTATGTGCGTGCATTGGCCGAAATGGAAGACTTTATCAATGAAGTTTGGGAAGATCGTGAGGGTCGTAAGAGTTTATCGAAAAATAATTCGAAAGCGTTTGGACCATTGCGTCAAAAATTCCGAAAATACATAAAAGATTTTGAAGCTGATTTGGCAAAATTCCGTGAGTCACCGGACGAAGAAGATGAACCAGAAGAGGAGAAGGAGGAAGTCAGTGAAAGTTCTGAAGATGAAGAACCAGCACCAAAAACAGTCACCTTCAAAAAAGAGAAGAAAGAAAAGGAAGCAGCCGACGATTCGGATGATTCAATCGATTGGTTATCGGATACCGAATCGGATTCAGATTTATCGGAAGAAGACACGCAATATGTTAACATTCGCGATCGTTACTTGAAGAAAGCAAGCGACAGAATTGATAACGATGAGGAAGAAAAAAAGAAAAAGAAGAAGATACCCAAACAACACAAGCCACACGAAGAGACTGATGAAGAGGGCGGATGGGAAACTGTCACAAAAGGTTCATCAACAACCGCCGAAAAACCGAAATTGTTCGCCAAAGATGCCGAAATCGATGTTCCATTGGTTCTCAACAAGCTGAACGAGGTGAGTTTTCTTTCTCTTAAAAAAAGAAACGAATGATTGTTATACATACTTTTTCATATTTTTGGTAATTTATTGTTGTTGTCGCTTTCTATTGTATAGATTATGGCATCGCGTGGAAAGAAACGTACCGATCGTCGTCAACAAATCGATTTGTTGTTTGAATTGAAACAAATCGCCCAACAACATAATTTGGGTGATGCAGTTGCATGCAAAATTCGTTTCAATATCGTATCAGCTATTTTTGATTACAATCCAAAAGTGAATGAACCCATGAAATTGGAATATTTTACTAAACTGTTGGAAGTTATGCATGACCTCATAGAACTTCTTTTGAATTCGAAAGATATCACACTATCGGAATCTGTGAATGAAGAACAAGAAGAATATGAGAATGCCCCATTCTATTTGCGTGGATGTGTGTTGACGGCCGTTGAGCGGCTTGATGACGAATTCACCAAGTTGCTGAAGGAATGTGATCCACATTCAAATGATTACGTTGACCGGTAAGTGTTAACAATTAATTTTAACACCATGATGGTTTCAATTCAGACTTAAGCTAACTTTTATATGTGTATATTATTTACATTCATAGTTTGAAGGATGAAGTACGTGTAACAGCTATTATTGAGCAGGTGCTACAATATATTGAGCGTATCGGAAATGAAACTGAAATTTGCCGTGTATACTTGCGGAAAATCGATCATTTGTATTACAAATTCGATCCGACCGTTTTGAAGAAGAAGAATAAAGAAATTGATGAAGATACCACTACTAGTGTTAATGTAATGGAAAAACTATGCCGTTACATTTACGCTAAAGATAATACGGATCGTTTGCGTACTAGAGCCATTCTATCGCATATTTATCATCATGCATTGCACGATAATTGGTTCCAAGCTCGTGATTTATTGTTGATGAGTCATTTGCAAGAGAACATTCAACATTCGGATCCACCAACTCAAATCCTCTACAATCGTATGATGGCCAATTTGGGATTGTGCGCTTTTCGTCAAGGTTCAGTGAAAGATGCTCATCAATGTTTGGTTGATTTAATGATGACTGGTAAACCGAAAGAACTTTTGGCTCAAGGTCTTTTACCACAACGTCAACATGAACGTAGCCCCGAACAAGAAAAGGTAGAGAAACAACGTCAAATGCCTTTCCATATGCACATCAATTTGGAATTATTGGAATGTGTCTACTTGGTATCGGCTATGCTTCTTGAAATTCCATATATGGCCGCTCATGAATTCGACGCAAGACGTCGTATGATCAGGTAAATTCATCTCCATATTTTACCAGAATTAGAATACTCTGATTTTGGTCATTGTCATTATCATGTTTGTTCGACATCATTTCATTTTTTCGAACGCTGGCGAACAAAAGCCGACCTACACGAATGCAACAAAAACTCGAGGAAGCTTTGAGAGAGTCTTAATCAAGGCTTTGCGATTGTTTTTGAACAAATCATATTATTTTGATTTTTATTCATCCATATCAGCTTTTCATATGAAACAAATTACTCAATTTATTATGACTTTATTTACGTTTCACGTAGTAAAACTTTCTACCAACAATTGCGATCATCGGAACGTCAATCATTGGTTGGACCACCAGAATCAATGCGAGAACATGTTGTGGCTGCGGCAAAAGCAATGCGTTGTGGCAACTGGTCAGCTTGTGCTCAATTCATTGTTAACAAAAAAATGAATACAAAGGTTTGGGATCTATTCTATGAAGCCGATCGTGTTCGTGACATGCTTACAAAATTCATCAAGGAAGAATCGTTGCGCACTTATTTGTTTACTTATTCGAATGTATACTCATCGATAAGTATGCCAAGTTTGGCTGATATGTTTGATTTGGTTTTGCAAAAAGTGCATTCCGTCATTAGTAAAATGATCATAAACGAAGAATTAATGGCATCACTGGACGATCCAACCGATACGGTTGTCATGCATCGCTCGGAACCATCACGCCTGCAAGCTCTTTCCATGCAATTAGTTGACAAAGTCACAAATTTGGTGGATGCCAACGAACGTATTTTTGAAGTCAAACAAGGCACCAATTTCTATCAACGAGGCAATCAACTCAAAAATTTCGTAAGTATTTTTTTCCATACATTTGTTTAAGATTTGAGTTGATTTGATTTCAAAAAACCTTTTACAATTGAATGAAAAAATGTATACATTTCAGAACTTCAACAAGCAACAACAACGTGGCAACTATCGCAACCAAAATCACAATCAAGGTGGCTACAATCGTCGTAATCAAAATAATCAAGGCTGGAATAATGCGGGCCGTAATAACAATCGCAATCGTAACAACAACAATAATAATAACAGCAACAACAACAACAACAATCAATTTGAAGAGGAGTAAATCCATATTCGATTTTGTATGCAGTGTTGGGTGCGGCGTAAAAACAAGAAGTGAAAAAAAAAGATCGATTCAAATTCAGTTTGAAGAGCGTCATTTGTGCATTCGACTTTATATTTATAATTATATTTTAAAAATTGTCTTTTTTGTACATTTTATCTATTAAATTATAATATAAGATGAATAGCACAAATGAAACTAAAACAATTCCAATCAAATTAATTTGTGTCGTATCCCGGTTCGGCTGTCATGAGTTCAGCTCTAAGCATCTGAACCGGGATAATGAATACAGAAAAAAAAAATTGCATAAATATTTAAAAAAAAATGATTTTGTTTGAGAGAATTAGCTTGTTCCAGTGACCGGTTCGCGCATATTTCTATGCCTGATAGCTATGCTAAGCATAGCGGAGACGCAAGCCGCAACGCACCCGTCGCCATTCGATTCGAGCTATATTGTATGCGCACGGTCGTCTGCATAAACGAACATGTGCATTGTTCATATAGAGTGAACGGCGATGCGTCGGTTGCGTTTGCGGCTATGCTTGGCATATCTATGCTACCTAGCGTATTTAGGCAAGCATAGAAATATGCGCGAACCGGTCACTGGCTTGTTCATGAAAAAAAGAAACATAAACCATTTCAGCATTCAATTTCTTTTTTCCTCAATGCGATGAATAAAGACAAAATTAATTTGAATACATTTAATTTTTTTATTCTGTTATTTGAAATCGTCATGTGTTTATTGTTTTTATAGATTTAATTCAATACAATTCGAAAAGACTTCTTGTCTCTAATTTCAAACCATCTTATATGCTAAATGATGGAAAAAAGCCGAATATTGCGTTAAACATATATTTTGCTACATGCTACGACAACGCCATCTCTGTTTCCCCATGTGTGTAAAGTATGTTCAATATTGACAAATCATTCAAACGGGTCAATTTTATACCACAAAAATAGCTGTCATCGTGAAAATATGTCAACAATATTATTCATTGAAAATTGAAATTGACTGTGCCGTGTTTATTTTTTAAAACAATTTTCAAATGCATATTTCTGTAAATTTCATTTCAACGTTTTGAAATATTTGTACAATTCTACATGAATAATATTTTAATTTCTTTAAACTGAAATGAAATTTTCAGCATAGAAACTTCTGCTTCTGCTGCAAGACCAAAGATGTCGTTTTTGGGGGAGATTCGTGTGACGTTTTCATATAAAACATATAGCGCATTACTCGGTTAGTTTCGATACACTTGGCCTGAGCGTCAACTTGAATGAAGTTCAAAGTATGCATTTTTGGAAAGCAGATTGATTTACCTCTCAAAATGCAATCGCTTGAATGTTGACAAATGGGTGGCGAATACAATCGAAATCGCGTTTGCACATTTTGCGAAAGAGAATTTCAGTCGCTGATTCGCGGCAATACATAATAAAGTACCTTTCGATTGTCTACAACCAGATTTGGTATAAGATGACCGAAACTTCGCAATACTCGATATGGATTACGTATTGCGATTTATTGAGTGTAGTCTTCTTTCGATGCAATCATGAAAGCGCCTTTATAAACGGCAACCATTGACTTTTTTCCACCAAATTTGCGACCAAATGATAATTTTGCGGCTGTATCAGCAATGTTCAATAGATCTCGGACGTCTATGTACAGAAATATACGTTCAAGACAATCATTGTTGACTTCTGTAATATTCGTTGTGAATTCTTGTCTTGGACGTTTGTGTTTCTGGTCATAATAAGAAATGGTTTTGCGCTTTCTTAGTCTATTCATTTCGACTGAAACTAGATTCTTTTAATCGTTTGACTTTGATTGCCTACGAAGTATAAATTAAAATCGTAACGAATATACACACAAAAAATGGTCAAATAAGTGTCTGTGGCCATTTTCATAGCTGTGGTTCACTGGTGTACATACCTTTTCAAATTGTTCAATGATAATTAAACTATATGCGCCTGCTTCTTGAAGCGAACAAAATGGCGATGAAATGAAAGGAAAATAAATAATGTATATATATTGTAGACAGCATTACAAGCTTGATGGCACACACAATCACAACTCTCTTGCATCAATTGATTTGGAATGTGAAGCTGTGGCCACCGAACATCATTCTTGATTGAGAGTGAACCGGGCTTAAGGTTGACAGCAAAATTGAAATGAACAAACTCAACGAGAACTCTTATTTGAAATCGTCGTGTTTTTATTTTTTCGATACATAGTTAATATGCTAAATGATGGAAAAAATACATGTGTATACATTAAAGATGATATTATCGAAGGTTTTTCTATTTGTTGATTATATTCTTCGTGACGATTTATAACGAAGCGAGTTGTACATTGAAAAGTGAACGTTGTATTTAATCAAATTCATGCAACTATATTTCGTGGTTGGCACTACATTTTCAGTCAAATATCGTATCCCTCGTTGGTATCCATTTATCGATCTAATCCAAACAAATGAATATGTGTTCTAGTGGTCCAATATGAATGGAAGATTGCGTGTGAACGATCTTGTAATCGACTTTATTTTTTGTTTTATTTGACGAAACCATTTAAATCACTCTCAAAGTTTTCAATTTTCTTTTTTTTTGTTGGATCAACTATGTAGTTTGTTCATTAATTTGTTTATTAATTACTAAAACCGTTGGAAAAGTTGTGTTGAGATCAAATGACAGAGAAACATTCCAAATAGGCGTTTTATTTAAATTCTCAATTAATTTAACTTTTTCCGGGTGAGATTCGCTATAGGGTTTTTACTTATTTTTCTTTAGGTTTACGTAATTCTGAAGAGAGTAAAGACAAAACTCACTTATTGTCATTTGTTTATTGTTCCATCGACATATGCTTGGTCACATTCATCATATCATTTTATCATTCACTTTTGATTAAATTATAATATAATCAACATGCGTTTATACTGGTTATTTAAGTTGGCTTACATTGTACTTTAGATTTGAGCCGCTTGAAACAAAGCTACGTTTTACTACTTAAACGCAAACTACAAGCTAAAAGCTACATAGTTTATTTTATGTTCTATATCTTGTTTTCCTTTCTTTGTTCATAGCTGATGTTTAAATATCAATCGAAAACATATCTCTCTGTGGTGTTTCTTATATATTTTGTAATCTTATACTAACGAGCTGAATAATGCTCAACGTCTACATTTCGTTTCATTTCCATTGGTTCCCTTTTATGATACATTCCTGATCATTCATTTATGTGCTACATGGCTGTGAATGCTGCAGATGCTGGTGGTGGTGGTGTTGTTGAATTTTGTTGTGATATCGCTTACAATTTTTTGTACCAGTAAAGATAATGATAATTATTTTCAACGATCATTTCATCAACGCCAATCTGTTAAAATGATAATAAATCAAATTTCGTTACAGCTATAATCAGTACGTAATATTGTATTGATCTTACCGAATTGATAAATTTATTCTCGGGCAGTTTATTTATATCGGGCATATCAGGAAGTTTATAAAGTAACCAATAGTTGAATCTTCCCAAATCTTCGCTATGTCCACCTTTATTAAGAGGAATTTTATTTATAAATTATTATTTTAAAAGGTTAATTATTACGAACCGATGGATCTAATGTAATGTCCGTTTGGCCATTCATGTGATTCGAAGGCAAAACGTGGATCTATATCCATTGCTTGCACCATTGCCTGGTAAAAAGTGGTGTTCCGAGGTGATGTCATAGCCAATGAAACTGTATCAACTGGTGGTTTCAACGAAAACCAAATGGTATACTAGAAAAATTGGGAAACCATTAGAATGTAAGAGAAAAACAAAAGAAACAAAAGTCGCGACAGCAAACAAATTGAGATTTGGTAGTGACCAGCAGACCCAGAAGTACTATTCTATAGTAAGCTAGTACTTTTTTTATTCTCTTCCACAGAATCGCGATTACAACTACCAAATCTCAATTTGTTCAAGATAGTTGCTTGATGCTCATCATATTTAATTCAGAATTATTTCACATTTTTATTGATTATTTTCCGATTATTTTCGATTATTTTTCGATTATTTTTCGATTATTTTAAATTCGATTATTTTCTTTTGTGATTCTTCCCTTAGGTATACTAGAGAGATTTTTCAAGAAACTCAACAATGATTTTTTTTTTTGATATTTACTGTGAATGACACCGTTTGAATGTTAATTTCGGGAACACTGGCAGATGATGGAGTTAATGGTACTGGCGATGCTAGTTTTTGTTCAGTAACCTCTGAAAAAAAAATTGTAAATAATACATTTTCAAATATGTTGCCACTGTTTTAATAATGTGGTGCCGCCTAGTGTTGAAAATTGAAATGTTATTGTAATCAATTATTTTCCCCACTTTTATGCTGTGCAATTGACACATGCGTACACAGCACCGGTGTCTGTCAATACAATTGTGCACATTGTACATCGTAAGTGGATATATTTGTTTCATTTATTATGTGAAATGTTGCGTAAGACGCCACTCGTCGTAATATTAGGTTCAACAGCAACCGGCAAAACGAGACTATCAATTGAATTGGCGAATCGTTTCAATGGAGAAATTATTAGTGCAGATTCAATGCAAGTTTATAAAGGTTTGGATGTATCGACGGCCAAAGCAACACCCGAAGAACGTTCAAGAGTAAGTCACCGCGTATTTTAAAAATTACTATTCCATTGTTGAAGAATGCTATCCATTCTTTCGATTATTTTTCCATTACATCCATTTCAAAAAATCACAATATCAATATCTATTTAGTATGTAAGAAAGTAGTAAGGGTTTGATCACATATGTACACACATAAATTAAAAACAATTTGCAAATGAATTGAACGAAGCTGCGTTAGTAAACACTTTGCTGACAAAAATTGAGATTTGGTAGTAGTAGTAGTAGCAGTGGAGAGAACAACACACAAGGAATCAATATTGTACACACAGTAGCATTGCATCGGAACAACGTCACAACAACGACAACATGGCGATGCAAACGGATAAACGAAAACTGTATCAACAGCAACAAGAAATCACATTCGGGTAAGTTCGTTTGAATGCATATTCTACTCTGTTGTCATAATTGTCATGTTTTGCATAGTAGCCAACGCATTCGCTGTTCATTATCGGCTACTTGCAACGACAAACCGATTTGAATGTGTTGGTGTGAGAGTGTATTTGACTGTGACATTCCAAACCAACAAGTCGGCAATAAGTCACATCGTGTCGAACCATCACCAGTGTAAGAACTAAAATTGCTGCGCATAAATTTTTAGTTTGCATTAAAAGTGAAATATTCTAGCGAATTGGATTTTTGTCGGTTTTCCAGAAAAAGAGTTCGGTAAGTATTATTTTAAAATATAATATTAAACAGAATTTTCGATTTTTTTTTAAATTGACTGCATGGTAGAATGAGATTGAGATAGAGAGAAACACATTGAACACAATACAAAATCAAGTTAAATCATGAATTTCATCATTGCGCACAGTGGATAACGGGTACCGTTAGCCAATAGTGCGACGCAGTTTCTTATGATTTTTCAAAGTCTACTTAGACTCCGATATGCAATTGAATGTTTCTTTTTTTGGTTTTTTTAAGGGTTTTTTTTCATATTTTTTTTGTTTACAACATTCATTCATTGACAGGAACAACAAATCGGACACATCAAATGAAGAAGAATATGGACACATTTTTAGTTCTTACACTAGGAATCGTTCACAAACCGACCACAAACGATGTCAGAACCTGGAAAATATGAATAAAAAGGATCGGTAAGTTTTTTTTTTGCATTGCATTTTCTTCATTGTAAAATGAATTTAAATTCTATCGGATCAAATTTGTATTGATCAGTTTCTTAGTTTGCCCCAACTACGAACCGGTCCACAATCGTATTATTTCCGGCAACCATACAAACACACCAATTACCACAAACCGATGAATATGAATACAAAGGATCGGTAAGTGTGCGTTTTTTTCTTCAGAATGGCATTTTTTTCATTGTGAAATGAATTTTAATTCTATCGTATCGAATTTGTATCGATAAGTTTCTTAGTTTGCCCCAACTACGAACCGGTCCGCTATCGTGTTCTTTTCGGCAATCATACAAACACCCCGAGCAATACCATAAATCGGTGAATATGAATACAAAGGATCGATAAGTATGTTTTTTTCGGAATTGCATTTTCTTTATTGTGAAATGAATTTTAATTTTATCGTATCGGGTTTGTATCGATCAGTTTTCTAGTTTGCCCCAACTATGAGCCGGTCCACAATCGTATTCTTCCCCAGTACAAATAAAATGAATATCCTCCTCGGCCGTCTCCCGTAGTTTACTCCGTCTACGAGTAATTTACGTTGTGTGAGTAAGTGTTGTTTGGTTTCATTCATTGCCCGAGTGGAAAAAAAGTGACTAAGTTACTATTGACTGTAAGTGACAATAGTTAGCTATATTCATGAATTTTAAAATTTTGTATGGAAAACAATCGACTATAGTTACTCAGTCAGTCAGGCGATTATTTTGGGACGTTTTGACTATCGGGTGACTATGATTATTGTCAACTATAGTTAGCTGTTGCAGTTAACCATAGCTTACTTTAATTGATTGAAGTTAACTAAATTTAACTAAGGTTGCTTGTTTTTACAGTCAATAGCTTGGGGGGTTGTTTTCATAGGAAAAATGAAAACAACCCCCCAAGCTTCTCTTGACGTTCTCTTGGGTCTACCAAGGCTGGAAGACTTCATAGAGTCTGAAGCAATGAAAACGGCCTATAGATTGAGAATGGAAATAAAGACTAGGACAAGTCCTAGAAATTTGCATGATGATGCCCTAACAAATCTTTTCAATATTGACAAGATTTTGGGGGCTCCTTCTGACAAACTAATTACGACCTCCTACAATTTCGATAGGAGTTTCGAGATTATTATAACAAAAAGTCTCAATGAATTCTTCCAGCAAAAACAATGGGCACAAAACTCCTTTTTCACTGATGGTTCTGTCAGAGAAACAGGTAGTGGATGCGGCTTCTACTGTGAAACAGAGAACCTCACCTATTCATTTCCCCTGGGACAAACAACAACAGTCAAACAGGCAGAAATATCTGGAATTATTCATTGTGCATACAAAATACTGGGGGACCCAGTACGGGGAAATATAGCTATCTTCACAGATAGTTTGGGAGCCATAACTGATCTTAAGAATATTAAGATGCAAAATGGCTTGGCTATGAACTGTTACGAGGCACTCCAGCGCATTTCTGAAACGAACAACCTTAGGGTGGTTTGGATCAAATCTCATACTGGTATTCGGGGGCATGACCTGGCAGACGGGGCGGCAAAATTGGCTGCACACGATGCAATAGAGGGTCCAGAACCATACATACCAATTGAATATTCACGAGTCAAGAACCGATTAGCTACTTGGCTCAGCAACAGATCCCGCCTAAATTGGCAGGGTACGTTCTCATGTGAGCAAACGAAACACTTCGTTCAATTCACATGTTCAAAACTCACGGTGGAATTAGCCAAATTACCCAAGGAAGACCTCCGGATGGTAATTGGTTTACTTACCGGGCACGCCAGGGTCAATTCTCATATGAGAAATCTAAATCTCAGAGACGACCCGGACTGTAGACTGTGTGGTGGAGAAGGGGAAACCACTGCCCACCTCATAGATAGATGTCCAATGTTGGATACCATACGGGCTGACTTCACGGGCTGGAGATCCTATCCTTTGATTCATGCACCGAGTGTATTCAAATTGGTAACATTTTTCAAACGGGCATGCGATGACAATCCATGCCTTAGAAACATTTTTGGATAAAAGACTATTCTAGTGTATTCAATACACACACGGGCGTCTTGCAATAAGTTATGAAACTTGAGCAACGAGAAACTATATTAAAATTTTACTGTTTAAATAGGACACTCCCCGTTTTAATCCAATAATCCAAAAAAAAAAATTTTTTTACAGTCAATAGTCAGTCACTTTGTCCCAAAATAGTCAGTCACTTTTTTTGTACGCGGGTGTAGACCGATTGATATATTAATGGTGATATTTTCTTTCTTTATTGAAATAGGTAGTGGCCTTGGCACCAAGTGCTATTCTATAGTAAGCATTTTGTTTTTGTTTTTCTTCCACAACAGAACGCGATTCTTAACACTACTACCAAATCTCAAATTAAAGCAATGTTGTTGCAAATGTGTGACGCTTAAACTATACAGATTTGATTTTCATCATATGTTTCCATCACTTACATTACGTTCCATTACATATTGATTAATTTCCATTATTTCCATTCTTTTCTTTGTGATTAACCCTAGGCAGTTCATCACATGTTGGATATTTGTGATATGAAAACAAGAACATTTACCGTTGTTGATTTTCGTGATGCGGCTTTGCCAAAAATTGAAAAATTGCTCAACAATAATAAAAAGCCGATAATTGTTGGTGGAACAACATATTACATTGAAACATTGTTATGGAAAGTGTTGATTTCATCGAATGAACAAAAAGACCACTATAAAATGGATTCGAGTGATGCTTATAATCAAATGCCATTTGAAGATATTATGAAAAAATTAAATTTCAATAATGTTAATCTTGACGATAATTTGTATTTACATAATGCACTTTCCAAAGTTGATCCAGTGACCGCCCAAAGTCTTCATCCAAACAACACACGTAAAATTCGCCGAGCATTGGAAGTGTACATTCAAGTAGGTCGTCCAATGAGTGAAGTGCTAGAAGAACAAAAATCTTCCAAAGGCAGCAGTTACTTAGGTGGTCCAATGCGATTCGAGCACGTGATACTCTTATGGATAAAATCTGACCAAGCGAAATTGAATGCCCGTATCGATAGACGAATTGATAGCATGGTTAATGATGGCATGTTATTCGAAGTACGTCAGTGTTACAATTTATTGAAAATTAGTGGTATCGATCCGCAGAGAGGAATTATGCAGGCAATTGGGTTTAAAGAATTTCTACCATATTTGGAACAGTATACCGATGAAAGTTTTGACACCGAAATCACCGAATTTATTCGTAAGCATGGTGGACTGACTGGTCAAAAGAAATTCATAGTGAAAAATCGAATTTCCGATGCCTTGAAACTATTGGAAAATTGCTTGGATGACTTGCGATTGCACACAAAACAATACAGTAAACGACAAATCAAGTGGATACGAAATCGTTTGGTGTCGACAAAAGGGCGGAATGTGCCACCCGTTTATGAGCTTGACAGTACAGATGCAGAAACAAATTGGAATGATAATGTGTTCAGCAAAGCCGAATATATCATTCAATCATACATCGATAATGTTGAAACGAAAATAAAACCAGCCGAGAAAAAAGACCATCTGGCATCCAGTTTGAATATGCATGTCACGCATTTTTGTGATGTTTGTAACAGACGTTTTGTTGGAGATTTAGACTTTAATGTCCACATGAAATCATCTATACATCGAAAAACAGTTGAGAAGCATCGCAAGCTGGCAGCAGCAAAAATTAATAAACAGTCCATTTTAACACAAATCGTTTATAGCATATGGAATTTTTGTAACGAGACAAGAAAGAGGATTTTCTCAAATTTTTCGAGAAAATAGGATTTTCGACCATAGTTTTACCACACGTGTGTATTTGATGAAATAAGAAATGTTGTATTGTAGAAATAGTGCTTTTTAAATATGTACATTTTATGGTTCGATCAATAAAATGACAAATTATCAAGAAAAAAATAATAGATTTGCTCATATTACTTACCATGATGAAAACCACTTGTGTCACTCAGAATATTGTTACATTCTAGCATTCGAACGGCACTCAAACCTTTTCGGCCCAATGCGAGTATGATGTGTGCAGTCAGGCCGATTCCCATATTTGCATCTTGACCATCACTTAAAGGAAATTCACTCCAGCTTCCGTCTTCGTGTTGACGATCCAATATCCATTTTGAAGCAGCTGCTCTCGACCATGCTGCGCTTGGTATTACATTCAAGTCTTGTAATGCTTGCATTGCTAAAGCTGTGCTTCGCAATGTACCAACATTCCCCTGTGTCGTTTGCATCAATGCCAATCGTAGCGATGATTTACGCAGAAAATGCTCTAAATGACGATTGTGATGGTCATTCATCACACACCGCAATGCTAATATGGCAAATGCCGTTGTTTCTATGCCAAAATAGTAAAATACACATTATGTAAAAAAAATCTCATTCCCATGTTATTTTGCTATATTTGATGTTTTTAGTTGTTGTTCTTGTTTATTTTACCGATACTTTGATTATTCTCAAGGGCAATATCAATCAATTGACGAATTTGACGTTTTCGAACATGTTCGCCCAAACTGCATACGGCAAAAGTAGAAAGCGCAAATATTTGATCATCATTAGATTCGTGATGTTGAAGCATCGTTAAAAGGTCGTGCTGATTCATAAAATGCTTTGGATCTTTGCATAAAGCGCCTGTAAACAGAAATCCATGATCTGATTAATTAAATAATTTCTATGGGATTTTGTGTTCACATTACCTAAGGCTAATGTGAATAGAGCTAGTTCAGCAACGTCAAAATTTCTCGGCATAACAGCATGATGATGATGATCGATTAGCGATAAAATCTCAATCGACATTTGCTTAATCGATAATTGGTCTTCCAAAGTTTGAATAATTTGGATGTGTGCATCGGTTGATTCAGCAAAATCTCGTTCGCCCGACAGCTACCAATCGATTCGCATGTCAATATATCGATTCATTAGTATGCGCTCATTTAAATATGGATATGTACAGTGAATCTAATATTTTTGGTAGACAAAATTTTGCATGACACACTCCACTCACACGCCATTCGTATATGAATCCTATGTTAGTGGAGAGTTTCTCTGCTAACTTTGCTTGTTATTTTGTCTATCAAAAAAATTAGATTCACTGTATGTGTGTGCATAATGAATAAATTAAAATTGAAAAAAATAAGCCTACCTCTTTCGCAAGTATAACCATATGGGTATCATTTCCCCATCCATAATCAGGGAATCGTTTCTCTCCCAACCAATCCAATGCACGTGTAATTGCTTCACTCTCACGTTGATTTGGCCCTTTCGTTCCGATATAAACATGCTCGCCGAATGGATTTTCAATTTCAATCACGGTCAACGGTGATTCATCTGCTGAAAATTCTGGAGACTGCATTGGTATTGAATTGGAAGATGTGCTTTCTAATGTATTATATGATACGGAATCCGATTCAGTTGAACCCATGACACGTACAGCCTTTTGACTAGAGCTAGGCCATGACGATGGTGTGCGTGAAAATTCGGAACTGGTTCCTGTAAATTCAAAAAAAAAAACCAAACCAAACAAGAAAACAGAGGTAATTAGACATTGCGTAGCGAAAATGTGTATAATTTTCGGTGACAAATTACCAGTCGAGTTGAGCTGAAATATAGGATTTGAAGTTGCCGTTGCAGTGACTGTTGATGTTGAAACCAGAGATACCGCATTTATTCCACTAATGATTATTGTTACTGCAAACATCCACACGACGATGGATAGGGTAATCTTGTGCAAAAGTTTTGCGTGATCCATGTTGTGTTACTTGATTATATTGTGCTATTGCTGTTTGTCCACCGCTAACACTGGTATACGAGCACAAGTGTTGTCCTTAACAACGATATAAAAACAAACAAACCGTCACAAAACACGATTTAATTCAGGAAAAAAAGGGGAGGTCACTTTGAAGTGTAACAAACGATAAAAAAAAACCATAGTGCTGCAATACAGCCAATTATAATGTCATGCATTTGAACCCATATGAATCGGTGAAAACAATGAAACTGTGACTTGAAATACTTGGATTCATTTTCTTTCCACCTATATTCGCGATTATAAGCGAGATGAAAGTAAGACGACTTTAATTTCTCCGACCCATTTTATAACATTTAAATCATTTCCAGTGGCTTTCTTTAACTCACTTTCTCTCGCTTTTTCTGTCTTCACCATAACGAATATATAAACTTAACCGAATGGGTGGTTTGTATTTAATCTTTTAATGTCAGGAAAGAAATTGTGTTCGCTCTCTCTCTTTCTCTCTCACGGTCAATCTCAAGCCGGAGAGAGTTTGAAACATAATTTGAAAATTAATTGGCCGTAATAGACATCGATATTTCAGTTCAATGGCTTCGAAAAGAAGATACGAACTGAATTATTTTCTTGTATCTTATCCATGCAATCATTTGAGATTGCTCGACTGCAAGCTTGCTTGCGTGCGTTTGTTCGTTCATTTATTCCTACGTCCATCCCCGTTGCTTGAAATCCAGCACGCAACGCTATGTAATACAATTATGGTGCTAATGAAAGTTTCTTGCATAAAATTATTTACATGAAAGTATTTAATGATGCGAATTAGTTGCTTACATTTGCTTTCAACATACCAAGTGAAGATGGTCTTGAGTTAAAAATAGCAAATAAATCCGATTTTCCAATTGAACTCGCATATCATTGAACTTTTGTCATACAATGATTTTTGGATAGAATAGATCCGTAAGATCTCCGCAAGATCCGGATCCAAGCGTGCGTACGTAGCCGCATGATACATACATTCCTTACTCCGTAATGCTATGGCATGCGAATCAAAGAAGGGGAAATAAGAATAACGAATTTGCGTGCGTATTATATATGTATGCATCATGCGGCAGCGTACGCACGCTTGGATCTGGATCTTGCGGAGATCTTACGCATCTATCCTATCTAAAAATCATTGTATGACTTTTGTTTATTCGGTTGTCAAACAAATCATCACCAACATTGATAATAATAACCAAAATGCAAACATGATATTGTGAATTAGTACTTGTATAAGGGCAATTTGAACGTTCACATTTAATCGACCGTTTATGGTTTTCACATCGAAACTGAACGTATCTGATTTTTGTATTCAATTTTCTGGTAAAAAATGTTATACATCGTTTAATATGCGTGGCTTTTTTTTTCAACATCTGGAGTATTTGATTTGCCTCATTCAATCACGAAAAAAGGCGCATCATTTTTTAATAAAAATTAATTAGAAATTGTTATCAATTTAAAATAAAAACACAATAAATTCGTGTGTGATTTGCTTTATTTTCAGTACCTAAGATTACTGTAATCACCATAGATTCTGGAGTTGGGGTAATGATGATTTAAGCCCCTAGGGAAATTGAAATTTTTTTGACGAGTATGGAAAACCCTAGGAAAATTGAATAATTTTTACGTTTGAGGGGAGGGTATTTTGTACCCTGACCCCCTGGTCAGAATCTATGGTAATCTCGATAAATCTTACAAAATAAATATGAAATTAGATTCAGAGAAGCAGCCGTAAAACGAATAATATTGCGACAAACATTGAAAAAGAGAAAAAGTTTCAGATTTTGTAGATCCTGTAAAACAGAGCATGGAAAACATGACAGCTCGGCAACGCTTTATTAGAGATTAGTACCGCTGGCAACCGCAGAACTATATAGAATTATATGAAGTTATTTGGTGGCGTTAGTAAGCAATGTTGTCTTATTGCCATGCTTTGCTGTAAAACGATGAGCGTCACCCACATTCTCATTAAAACTACTCCACGATATGGATGTAAAATGCTGGATTAATGTTCTCATTGAGCTGTTTCAAGTCACCACAAATTTGGTGCATCATACGCGCCCCAAAACAATCCCGTAGAATTTGGCTGAACACATTTAACTTGTGCGGATAATAAGAGAATCATTATTTTCATTGTTCATCTTAATGATATAATCTAAAGTAATTAACAATGGTTTGCCGTCAACATATAAAACAGACGTTTTAATATCGGTGGTTTGATTGCTCTGCGTTGGTAAAAATAGAAAGTACATGGTAAGATGATTACATTCATTGACCTTTTTCTCATATTTTGTGTATAAGTGTGTGTATGGCTGAAAGTCACTTGAAAAATGTGCGGTCGTTTGTTTTTCTTTCTCAGAGAAAATGAGTGCCGATGTGATATGTAGCAAAATAGTAATAAATTATACGCAAAATTTTCTTTCCTTCTCGGTCTTTTCTATAATAAATGCTTTTGGCTGGTGTTGATCCTGTATTCATAATATTATCATAATTTCGGTGATCAATCAGTAAAATGTAAAAGACCGCCGGTTCGAACGCATCGTTCAAGATTTTTAATGGCCAAATTTTGTTCACGTTGATCGCCCTAATTTTCTAGGATGTGTGCAAAAGAATTGCCCAAACAGATGACCGCATCAAAACCATTACCAATCAATGGTTTAATGTCATCGTATATAATGTTAACCAATTGGCTTCCTAATTACTTAATGTAAAATATGGAAAACAACAATTGAATGACTTGTATGAAAATGAAGATATAAAGAAGATCGTTGGATGCTTACTCCAATTATCAAAGCCGGGCTCTTTGCGGCGATTTCAACGCTCTTTTAGTGCATACTTAAGCATTTTGTCGGCAGCACCAACTGAAACCACATCAAAACATTTTCCTGTATATAATTAAAAACGTCGTAATGGTTTTTATTATATAGTATTCATGGTCTGGTTATACGCAACCAAATAATTTGAAATTAATAAACCAACCATTTGCTCTTTTCGTTCGTACTTTTTATTTTATTTCATTTTGACAATATTAAATTAAATCAGTATATATTTGAGTTGTGATTTTACCCAGTGCCACAAGCAACGTCAAGCATTTGAGAACTTTTATCACCGACGAACACCTCCCATACCTTGGCCGCACGCCCGTCAGCATACTGATCACGGATACCATCGACTGATATACCGTCAAAACGTGATTGCATTTTTGTGCTGTCACCAGTCACCATCGTCGTATTCTCTTTAGAAATATGACACTTTATCCAAATATTTCACCAGACACAATTTTTTTTCTTTCTTATTTCTGCTTCTCCACCGCTCGGTTTCACTTCTTGCAACGAACTTTCCACTCTAATCCCCGTGTACAAAGCGACACAACTTTATTAAGTTTATTTAGTGCCTCGATGCCGCGTATATATGAAAAGAATGTTTGAATGAGGAACGAACACCCCGGAATTATTTCACTCTACTGCATAGTAGATCGTTCAGCAGCTCCCTTCGAATATTATTCACAGCGAATGTCGCACATACATTTTTCATATATAATAATAATGAAATAGAGCATATGAAATGTGTTTATAACGAAGAAATGACATAGCACTCTCTTCCCTTTTTCTCTTTTCTAATATAAAGTGTGTATGTGCTATGTACTCTGTGTATGTTTTCGGCCAAATAAATATACATGGACTTTTGGGGTACGATGTTCATGTTTTTGTTTTGGATTATATTGAAAATACGTGAAATCATAAGCTTTTGCCTGTAGAAAAACAAAGACTATTTTGATTCAGCGCTGATAACATCCATTCACTCGCAGTAATCACGTTCGCAGTTTTTTTTTCTTTTGAAGCATCGAGATAGACTGTATATGTATGTGCTGAAACCTTCAAAATCATGTTTTTATCATTTTTATGTAAAAGGATGTAGTATTTTTGTGAAAATGCGTACAGTAAAATAATCATTCATAAATTTTCACGATGACCAAAATCACAGTATTACGCGTTTTTTTATTTATTGTCTACGTTTCAATATTTTTAATTTCACCGTTGGGTTGATTACACAGATTGAATAGGTGTTTTTTCGTCGATAATAGCAAAAACATACTTTTCGTTGGAATTACACAAATATAGAGAATAAATAAAGAGTCTTACGGGAGTAAGATGAACTTTTCCGCACGGTGGTAGTTGCGTATTTTATTAAGAAAGTTCAAAATAATATTTGCTCGATTCTTCAAGTCTTTCAAGCGGCGTAAAGTTCGAGACCAAAAAATATTTTTCAACTTTGGCAACGAAATATTCTTTAATTTAATAGCAGAAGTACCCGAGAAAAGATTTTTCACACTTTCATGATGAGCCCATTTGTACGACATTTGAAAGTATTCTATTTTCTAACAAAATACTATAAAAATATGTCTGACGTTAATTTTGCCATGAAGATTATTTTTGAAACACTTTTCATAACTAAAGTCACAACAAATTTGGATTTTTGTATGGGAGCCATGTCTGTATGCTACCTTAATGGCGTGAAACTTTGCACAGGTTATTTTTTTCACAAATAACATTCGGAGGGTTTGGAGAAATTTCAACCAAAATCAAGAGTACCTCCCATACAAAATATTCGTTTTTGAGCCAATTGAAAATTTTGTATGGGAGGTACCCCTAATTACTTTTCCGCACACACATAGTGTGAAAGGGGAAAGTATTGTAATGGGTCAAAATTTACGACATCTCAAAAACATGTTTTCTGGACGTTTCTGAGGTCAGAGAACCCGAATCAGGCCGTTTTGAGCATGGTTGTTGTGGGTCTGTTCCACGTCGTACGTCGTACGTCGTACGTCGTACGTCGTACGTCGTACGTCGTACGTCGTACGTTGTCCGCCGTACGCAAAATTTGTCCATCGATTATCTCACCCCCCAGAAAAGTTATTTAAAATCTGACTTCACGGGATGATTGGGGGTCCCGAGGAATAGAAATCATTAGATTTTGAGCGATTTTGGTTGATGGAAAAAAATTTCATGCCTGGAGTGATACCTATGAAAAAGAGTCCAATTTTCGTCCAAAAGTCATACTTAATGTAGACTTAAACACTCAAAAATATGTAATGGGGGGTTTTTTGGCACGAGAAAACCGAATCCGAGGTTAGTTTCGAGATACAATCAATTTTTGATACAGTTTCCTTGGAAAAATCACAAAAAAATTGAATTTTCGTATGGGAGCCATGCCTGTTTGCTACTTTAATGACGCGAAACTTTGCACAGACTATTTTTTACACAAAATAATAACATTCTGAAAGTTTGAAGAGATTTCAATCAAAATTAGGGGTAACTCCCATACAAAATTTACAATTTTTGGCTCAAAAACGAATATTTTGTATGGGAGGTACTCTTAATTTTGGTTGAAATTTCTCCAAACCCTCCGAATGTTATTTTTTGGTGAAAGAAATAACCTGTACAAAGTTTCATGCCATTAAGGTAGCATACAGACATGGCTCCCATACAAAGATCCAAATTTTTTGTGATTTTAGTTATGAAAAGTGTTTCAAAAATAATTTTTATGGCAAAATTAACGTCAGACATATTTTTTATAGTGTTTTGTTAAAAAATAGAATACTTTCAAATGTTGTACAAATGGGTTCATCATGAAAGTGTGAAAAATCTTTTCTCGAGTACCTCTGCTATTAAATTAAAGAATATTTCGTTGCCAAGGTTAGAACATATTTTTTGGTCTCGAACTTTACGCCGCTTGAATGGCTTGAAAAATCGAACAAATGATATTTTGAACTTTCTTAATAAAATACGCAACTACCACCGTGCGGAAAAGTTCGTCTTACTCCCGTAAGACTCTTTATTTTAATTGAAATCTCTTCAAATTTTCAGAATGTTATATTTTTGTGTAAAAAATAGTCTGTGCAAAGTTTCACGTCATTAAGGTAGCATACAGGCATGGCTCCCATACAAAAATCCAAATTTTTTGTGATTTTTTCAAGGAAACTGTATTAAAAATTGATTGTATCTCAAAACTAACGTCGGATTCGGTTTTCTCGTGCCAAAAAACCCCCCAATACATATTTTTGAGTGTTTAAGTCTACATTAAGTATGACTTTTGGACGAAAATTGGACTCTTTTTCATAGGTATCACTCCAGGCATGGAATTTTTTTCCATCAACCAAAGTCGCTCAAAATCTGATGATTTCTATTCCTGGGGACCCCCAATCATCCCGTGAAGTCAGATTTCAAATAACTTTTCTGGGTGGTGAAAAAATCGATGGACAAATTTTGCGTACGGCGGACAACGTACGACGTACGACGTACGACGTGGAAGCGACCCACAACAACCATGCTCAAAACGGCCTGATTCGGGTTCTCTGACCTCAGAAACGTCCAGAAAACATGTTTTTGAGGTTTCGTAAATTTTTACCTATTGCAATACTTTCCCCTTTCACACTAGGTGTGTGCGGAAAAGTAAAAAGTGTCTAAATAATTTAATGAATGGAAATATAGAAGCTTCCCTGCACTTGTTTTGAAACTGAAAATCATATTACGTTATTTCATCGATGTTTGAAAACACCGTCGCATGTCCCAACGTGCATACAACATTTTTAGTTTTTCTCTATTCAAACTAAAACCCTTGGAGTCACGAATGGCGTTGAACGAGCTTTTTTAGTCGTGGCTCATATGCATTCATTCCATCTTGAAGATTGTTCAGAAAGAATAAAAAAAAAAAACGATTGAATCTATTAAATTGTGTAAACCTAGTGGTTCTGTGACACGAAAAAAGAACAAAAGATGAATTTTAAATAATCATGGTGTATTGGCGTGAAATCGTGCTCATAACGCTGCCCAAGTCAGTATAATACTCTTTTCGAAGAGTGTACACTCTCTTCGTATAGTTTTATTCGACTCTCTTCTCACTCTCTTCTCACTCTTTTGCATAAAACACGTATATTCAATTCCCACTCCTTCCTTGTGTACTATGCATACACAACAAGTGTACTGTGTTTGATGCAAAAGAGTGAGAAGAGAGTGTACACTCTTCGAAAAGAGTATTATACTGACTTGGGTGATTATGAAAAATTTGTGGCAAATTGCAACAGCAATTAATGCCATTATCATTAACGCATTTAAAAGAATTGTGTGTCCCAGATTTTTACGTGATGTCCATCTGTTTTTGTCATTTTTATTTTTATCGCATAAATATTTTTCATGCAGAAAAACCGTCAGTTTCGTTTATTGAATGAAATTGAAGAGGTTATGAATGGCAACGTATTCAATAAAAAGTGACGCACTCAGAATACTGACAAATCATTCTGAGTCCAACAAAAAATCTATATAAAAAACATTTATTTATTTTGAGTGTTTTTTTTCGACTTTTTTTTTACTCGTGTGGTAATTTTTCAAAAAAAAAATCAATTTGTATTTTTTCCACATGAATTGAAAAACAGCATGGCAAATGAATCGTTTATCACTGTTCACAGTTAATCATCGACTCTTATCACTATAACACGCTGAAATGTAGTACATAAACGTGTTAAGAAGGGGAAAAATAATTTTTTTCGAAAAATCTCTTATCATATTATTATTTCATCATTGTTTACCAGTGACTCTTCAAATATACCACGACCTAAATGGATGACAAACGGTAAATATAATTTTGTTGAAAATGAAATGAACCGAAAATGATGATGATGATGATGATGGTGGTGGTGGTGGTGGTATTAGAACAATCGTTGTAAAGCAACGAAATGTAAGTTTTACGAAAAATGAACAACAACACTTTAAAGAAATAGTTGACGTGTTAATTGTTCTTTTTTCTATCAGACTGGAAAGTTTGAAACTAACCAAACAACCGTAAATGGTCGTATTTTCTGTAAAATCAATTGAAATTGTTGTACTCAAATTATATTTTCTCATATAAGTTTGAAATCGATTTGAAAATTGTTGCAATCCATTCCTTGACTGGTATTATTTGGCTATTGGCGTACGATATTTGTATTTTATACAAGCCTCTTGAATGTTATACAAACATAATCGGCATTGCTGATTCGATAGTCATGCGATTTCTATAAACAGAAGGCGTAATTTTTTTCGATCGAATTGAAAGTTTCAATGGGGTGAAGTCAGAATTGGCCTGTGTTTTGAAAAAGTTATCCAGCAAACTGGTAACAATAGGAGCATCACATGCAAAGAATCAACTCGCTGGACCGTGATTTGTGTTTGTTCAAACAATTAGAGAAATGTAAATATTGAATTTTCCAGAGAGAATGAAAGGTCTATATGCTGAGATCACGTTGCCGAGACAACGATCAAAATTGCTATGAACACGGAAGAAAATATCTCAACTTCGTTTTTTTTTCCTCGTTTCACAAACTTTATGAAAGACGTATCAAAAGTCGAAAGTTTTTGAAATGTGAAGCCTTTTTCGATTTGAATTTATAGAATTTTATTTCCCATCATTACAGATGCAAAAAAAGTTTAAAGTGAGTATTTTTTCTGGTTGCATCCAACATTGTTACGAAAATATAAAATGAACCTAAAACAACAGTAAAAACGACTACGTTTATGTCGCCTTCACCATTCAAGCGACACATTATCGATTTCCGTTCTAGATGTAAATTATCTGGCGAATTAAATAAAAAGCGTGGCAAAGACATGGAGGTTATTGATCTAAGATAAAAAAATGACTATATAGCACTTACCGCCAGCAATTTTTTAACTCTCTCTTTCAAAATGGCCAAGACATGATGAAAATAAAATACCAGATAAATAACCAGGAAAATTATGGTGTTCAGTTTTAACCACGTGTTCGAGTAATGTCCGCTTCAATTTAAATCCAAGCAAGTATTTTATAGATCAGTCGTGTGCGAGGAAAATTTTTCAGGGGGGGGTGGTGATTTTTCGAAACCAAGAATTTCTCTAGCAAATCAGACAAATTTTCGTTTTTTTTTTTTGGAAGTCACTTTTTGAGGTGAAAATCGAAAGAATTTTCTCCGCGAAAAACCCTAGCAAATCGGAAAAAATTCTCTCGGAACCAAAAACCCTTGGAAATCGAAAGAATTCTCCTCAATTTTCTACAGTGATGAGCTAAAAAAAATGGTCTTCACTTTTTGAATCAAAAACCCTAGCAAATTCGAATAATTTTTCGCGAAAATATTTTATCGGCCAAATCTCAGGGGGGTAAACCCCCTACCCCCCCTCCGCACACTACTGTTATAGATGTGTGTGAGTGTCGAGGAAGAACGAGTGATTTTAAAAGCATGCCATGCATTCATAACATCGAATGCAAGGATGGAAAAAAGAGGCTGTCAATTTCGTTTCGTTCGCCAGCAAACGTGACATGAAACAATGAGCACACACACAACGGAAGCGAACGGCAGTTAAGCCAATAGTTAAATAAGTGTAAGTGACAAGACATGAATCCATGACCAAAACTGTCAATTCGGAAGCAAGAGCACGAGCAAGAGAAGCGAAATAAGAGAAACCGCAAAATGTATAAAATGTTCTTGATGGAGATCCCGGAAAAGTTCGAATGAAGTTTTTCATATAACACAACCGGGCGCCCATTCCGTTATACTGAGAGCATAGGTATTTAGCCAGCGCCTCATCAATATAGTCGCCCATACTAAGTAACAACAATAATAACAACAAAAGTGGTTAATTTTTTTTTTGAAGAGCTCCGTACTAAATTTTGTAATGTCTTCAAAACTAAAAGAGGATATTTTAATTAAAATTGTAGTTTGTAGATTGCGCCACAATGAATGTGATGGACGTGTAGAATTCTAGAAAATCACAACTTAATTAAAACTACTTACAATGTTGTTTAATGTTCTTGTTTGCTTCAGCTTGCATCCAATTCAAGCTAACATTGCTAGCTCTCACACACATACACACACACAAATACGCGCGCGCACCCACCCCAATCTATATATAAATTTATTACGTGCAAGAAATTAAAAATCATTTTTGGTTGTGTGTCGACACTCAAAGCGTAAATCGAGTGAGAGGGTGAACGAACGAACGAGAAATCGTGAGAACAAGCAAACCAGAGAGTATCAGATTTCGAATACCAAGGGTCTGTGAGTGGTGTGGTTTCGCATAGAAATTCCATCGGTGATACATACATGTTGCTAAGCTTTCTGTATTCTATGTCGCAAATTTCGAATTTATTGTTTTACAGGCGCTTTATTTTGTCATTGCAACTATTTTCATTTGAAAATGAAAAGATGAGAAGAAAATTGGGGGAGAAGAACTTGTTTACAGCAAAACGTTCATTTCACTCTTTTTTAATATACCAAGCAATTTTCTCCTTGCTACTCGGCAAAGCGGCAATGACAAAACGCTAAAAAGGGTACAAGAAACACCATCGGCACATGATTTGAAATCGTTGCTTTTGTGCGCCTTTCTTATCTACGCCCCAAATGTTACATGAAAATTTTCAAAGAAAATGAAAATGTGTCGTTTTGTTCAACGAAAATGAATTTATGGCGAAAATCGGATTTATTTTGTGCTCGTCGTCGTCACAATGAAACGTTGTCTGAACTAGAATTTATCTCTCTCGCACTCTCTCTCTTTCTGTATGTGCTCCGTATTGTTTTTAATTCATATTTCCTCTTGTCGAAGACGAACACACGAGTGCGATGCTTTTTAAATGCTCTGTGCAATTTTCATTTGTGCTTAAAATTAAATCAACCTTAATCAAATGGTGTCAACAGTGACACTCCAACCATTTTGCAAACGCTTACTGTGCGAGGCCCATGAAATATTCATAATAAAAACCAAAGTCGGTTTCTCTTGAGTGACTTCTATTAAATTGTTATCGAATCGATGTCACTGCTGCTCTTCACCAATTTCAAATTTCCTTTTGTTCTCAAATGCGAATTCAAATAAAAAAAAATTATTACTTTTTCCAATAAGTGTGAGTTCAGAAATGGTGGAATTTTTGTACATGTTTAATGAGATTTTAATGAATAAAATGGAACACAGTGCATATATATATAAAGTGGCAGAGAAAGAGAAATGGGCTTTTTTGTTTGGGGTATGTACACAATTTTTCCTCTGATTAAAATCAATGACAAAAGAAATGAACCGTAAATAGACTGAATTAAAATGGACTGTTCACATTTAAATGAAATTGCCTTGCGGCACACCAGTCAAAGAAATTTATTGATCACATTTTCACGTTTCCAAATCGATGCCATTTTCTCTTTAATGAGCATATGGTGTGTGTGTTGCGAAATTGGTGCTTAGGAACAGCTGATATTATTTGTCAATGTCATGTGATGTCCCCCTTTTATATTCGATTCATTGTTTTACTTTTCTAAGTTTATGGTGCCAAAAGCACTCATACATAAATAGTAAATTACCTTATTGATTTGAAACTGGCTACAAGCTTTTCACGTGCAACAAAATCATGTAATTATACAAGAAAACACGCTTATGTAAAAGCAATAATGACAGCGAGGCTCCAGAAAAAATCCTTTCTTACTTTCTTTCTTACTTTTTTCCCCTTTACGAAAAGAGTTACACAAGATATGACTTCACTTGAACGAAAAGTTTTTATTCATGTCTTTTTTCCACAACGATTTTACGAGCCTTATGCATGTGATATGTTCTGTTTACACTTTAGTCTGTTATTCTGTAGTTGACAAGTTTTTCAAGTTGAAAACAGATTCAACGACACAACAAGAATTGAAGCTGGATTCAAATGAGCTAAATAATTATTTAGTGGGTATTCACTTTACGATTTGAACACTTCATTTAGGCTTGAATTAATAATTTTGGCTTCCGTTGCTTTTTGTTAACGTCACATACAAAGCCATTCATACGAAACTGTCTATTTTACGTAATGAGCTTCACTTGCATAACCTTTGTGATGTCGTCGAACTTGTCGATATATTCTTCGCGAATTTTACCTCTATTCAATAATGAAAGACGTAGTTTGTGTGCTATTCAAACAAACGAGTTCGGCAAATTGGTACCACTTTACCAATCAATAGAAACAGTGAAAAAAAGCGACCAAAAATGCTCAAACAAAACTATATGTGAGCGCACGAAAACTCAATATAGAACTAATAGAATACGAGCGTTAAACACCCGGTGTGCGAGTTTTTTTATGTATTGTTCAACGAAAAGCCAACAATCGACTGAATGTTTTCTCTTCCATCCATCCAACCATCCATCGCGTGTATATCCAGTTTTCCAATCTAATGTGCAGTGGATGCGCCACGATGACGTTGGCTCTCGCAGAAACAACAACAATAACTCTAATAACAACAACGGCAACAAAACCATAACAGTCATATAACAATGCCGTTCGACATCGACAATGTTGTCTTTTGTGTTATGCTCAACACAGTCACTTATTAATGATGAACGTGCACAGCAGTGGCAAAGTAGCAGCAGGAGCAGAAGAAGCGACAACGTACACACGACTCCGTAACTCGTTCGTGCGCATGATGACACAAAATCGTGAGCAAAAAGGCATGGGGAAAAAGGAATTGCGCTTGATAACTTTATGCGAACCATTCCACTCAGGAAGTGAATGCTATTCTGTGCTCTTTCGCTTTCGAAGCGTACGGAAAATACCAGATTTCATTGCAATATCGTTAGCGAAAGACTACATATTCTATCTCTCGTTGCGAATTTATTCGCATCGTATATAAATATTGGCTTACAGAATATAAAAATTCACAATATTAATTCCCAAGGAGAAAGTGACACATCGATCACATTCATGTGTCTTTCATGTGTGTTGTAAAAATTTGCTTGGTCAAATGGTTTTTGACGAAAAGATTTTCAGATATACAAATATTGGATTCTTTTTTTTCTTCATTTCTCTGGAGGTTTAGCAAGAGGATACTTTTCACAAAGCAATAACATTGGACGCGTATGCTACTTGGGCTCATCAATCACTAACAATAGCAAATGCAGAGGCAGAAGTCAGACGCCTCGTTATCGTCTATCCCTCTGGTATTTTTATGATTGCAAATGTGAACTGGATGGCGTCTTCGTCCCGCTTTTTATTTTAATTTGGGGGCCAAATTACGTGCATCAGCTTGATACATAAAAGAAACACGCTTATCTATATGGTTTTCACTCGTTTTAACTCAAACTCAAATATAGTCGATGTCTGCTAAACTATACATACACAGCCACTCGATGCCAGTTAAAGACCATAATCGGTGTGTGCGTGTGTTTTGCCATTGTCGATTTTCTTTTGTACTCCACAAGTTTTTCGAACGCTTCGTTTCAAAACGTGACGATTAATCGTCATATACTGCCTTTAAACTTGATTTTCAATAAATACATTTCGTCGGTTGTTGAAATAGCCAGTTACTATAAATTTTCACTAGCAAAATGACAGTAAGCAAAAAAAAAGTAAGTGAAAACAATGCACCAAGAATATGTGATCTGATTTAAATCAGAGTGTCTATCTCTCTCTTCTTCCGTTTGTGTTAAACGTCTGTATTCACAGCAGTCAAGCCAAATGATTTTGATTACGGTTTTGACCATAAAGTGTGAAAGATTCCGCAGACATAAATGGCTTCAACAAAATCACATGCCGGATGCTTAAAAAAAGGGAAATTGAAATTTTGAAAGCAATGCAGAATCGATTTCAACCAAATTACATCGTTTGGCACATCTGTGCAGCATTTTTCGTCGTTATTGATGACGTTTTATTCAATGAAAATGAACTACGCCTTCTCTCCAAGCGAAACGAACGAATATAAAAAGTTTCGACAAGTCAACTTTGTCGACAACTGTATACATATATCCATATCCATGAGCTCATTTTCCGTTCATCTCGAAATGATATAATAATTTCCGAAAGATATATACAAAGCTTAAACATATCACTACTACTTGAAAATTTCGGGCTTATTTTTTAAGTCTCTTAAAATAATTTGCGGTGACCGACGATAAATTGGAATTGTAACAGACTCCCATCCGACCGACTTATGTAGTAGTAACATTGAGGTTGTCGGATGTCGGTCTATGGTATTGTTAAACACTCGACCGAAACAGAAAAAAAATTAACGCTTGAAATTGCTACGAACTGAAAATTACCGCTTTAAATGCAAAACCCTTAATCTATGCAGCCGAAAAAAATTGTTCGCAGGATAAATACTATAGTTTATCTATTCAGCGTTGAAACGACCGACATGCCGGAATATCAAGCTAGTTGCCAGTTTTGTTGGAAATGAAAGTAATAACAACATTTTAAAGTGAGAAAATAATTGCATTGTGGTGCTCTTGCGCTTCGACCAGTGTAATTGCGAACGCAAACAATACACACAAAAAACACCAACGAACAAAACATACACACCAACCGACCAAACCAACCCAACCGACCAGGATCTATATTATATGATTGTGCCAAAATCAATGCATGTAGCACGCAGCAGGGAAACGCCAACCATTTAATTTTATTGGTGATTTTGTTGTTTCAAAAACGAATTAATGGTTGCATTTTTTTGTAAACTATCGACGGCGCCATAAACAAAACACAATAAACGAATGTCCCGAATATTTTCTAGTTTATTAAATTGTTGTGTTTACAGTTTTTTGTTTGATATCCATCCGTGATCAATTGTTTTTGCAGACAATATATTGAACTAACTGGTCAGTTGAGCTGACAGTACGTTAGCCAGCTAAATGGGCTAAAAAAATAGACGTTATTGTTTTAATGATGAATCTCTAGTCTTGTTTTAATAGAAGTGACTGTTCATTATAAAAATAACTTCTATTGTTTTAGTCCATTCAGCTGGCTAACGTACTGGTCAGTTACCAGTTAGTTCAATATATTCTCTGTGTTTTTGTGCATTCAATTACTGGCTTTGGGCTCTCATTTATTTCGTTTTGGTGAAATCGCACCCCTTTTGAATACGAAAAAAAAGTCACCAAACAGTAAACAAATTAATTTTTCATTATTATTTTTTTTGAGTTTTGTGTGTGTGTGTCTATGGTCACCGATGTCAACATTTGGCAGACGATGTGGAAAATGTTATATATGTTGAACAAAAATAAACACAACTACCACTAGTTTTGTCCTAATATTACGATATAAACGAAAAATAAAAATGAAATGCACTTTACGCTTTAGTCACGCTTTTATTGCATCAATTTACAAGGACGTTTCACCGGTGTTTTAATGCCCTAGAGAAATGATTATAAAAATTTACGAACACAAACTGGAAGCAAATGTTCTGTGCTGACAATTTGCCATGGTTTTTTTTTTAAAATAAGCTGTCATGTAACAGAGAGTGCCTCTCAGGTGGATATCGGAATGTAATCATGGTTTTACTGAAATATGAAATAGCACTTTATGGGCACATTTTTTTAAATGACAAAATGCATTTTTTGGTCATAAGCACACCAGCGTTCACTCGCCATTTAGAATTTTGAGTGACACCGTCGATCAAAAAAACCTAACGAGAGATTTACAGTTATTTACGTGGATATAAAGTGGTCTTAAATCACTTAAATTATATCAACAGAAACCATTTGACAACATTCAATTTCACGTTGAAGCAACATTGTGATTTTTGTTTCGATTATTGCGAATTCAAAGTTGAACGAACGCATGCAAAAATTACCATATTTTGAATAAGCCTGATACCATGGTGGATGTATGGATGTATGGATTTTAGTGGGGAGAAAGACTCAAAAGAGAAAATCTCGTCGCGAAGGTCAAGGACCTATTGCAAAGCTACCCGTGGAGAAAGAGTAAAACAGCTCGTTCCTACCGATTGATAATATAATCATCCATAGGTTTAATGTTGCGACACTATTACGTGGGTTGTGTTACATTAAAAGTATCGTTCCCTGTAACTTGTCTATCGTTATTTAGTAAAGTGGGGGTGTCCCTCAGTTGAGAGAATCTACCCGACTCTTTGATGAAGCTAAAAATTTTTGAAATATCAAATTTTAAGACTTCCTCTGGATTGATCGTCCCCTTACCAAAAATAGTAACTCTGGTACGATCTAGTTGTGTACATGTGCACAGGAAATGAATTGAGGTTTCCTCATTTCTTCCGCAAAGGTCACAATCTGGATCATCCCTAACTCCAATGCGCTTCAAGTGTGCATTCAGTCTAATATGACCTGTTAGGATACCTATGGTATAACTTAGTTTCATTTTACTTAAACTAAGTAGTTGTGATGCAATCTTTTTACTAGGTGT
>NW_022199689.1:816523-882692 GCF_009176525.2 Contarinia nasturtii | reverse complement strand
TGTTTACAAAATCTGCATGAATGAATTATGTAAAAAAAAACTATCAATGATTTTTACATAATTCATTCATGCAGATTTTGTAAACAATGCGGAATTTCATGCAGAAATTTTAATCGAAGAATCTTTGAGCAAAAACAAAATATATTCCAGAAAATCAAACATGCAGCTCACTTTATTAATTGATGTGTTTTCTATCCGCGAATAATAGTGTAGATTTCGCGAAGTGGGTGGCTGTAATGACAAACGTAAAATTATTTGTTTAGTGTATGTCTAGCTGCATGGTTCAATATAGTTTTCTGACATAAAGCAAAAAAAAAGTTACTCGTTGGAGTGGCTCTTGGTCTACAAAGAAGAAAAGTTGAAATATACACAATGTGTTCGTAGCCACAACAATCGAGCGTAAAAACATCTTGTGCACTGCATATTCTACTAGGCCTGTTGGATTTTGTTCATCACTGGCAAAATGTTTGTATAATGTCATAATAATGAATTTTGGCAATGGACAAAAAATTTCCCAAAGAGAAACGAAATCCGACAAGCCTACATTCTACTCAAGCCGCTCATTCACATGTACGATTGTAATGTTGATATAGTAAGTTCATTTGAAATCGATAAGTACTTTTTATGCCAAAAATACGTTAGTTACATTAATTCCCAATAATTCCGATCGGAATTATATGTTACCCGCATTGGAGTATTTACAAAAATAAAGCCATGGAATACTAGAGAATATATGTTCAGAAGAAAGTATTTAAAATAAATTCCCAACGAAATAACCTTAAATGAAATAAAATAAAATTTACATATAAAATAAACAGTTTTATTTAATATCAGTTACTCAAATTACCCAAATTAACACAAAAACTAGC
Organism: Contarinia nasturtii; assembly: GCF_009176525.2. Lineage (NCBI taxonomy): Eukaryota > Metazoa > Arthropoda > Insecta > Diptera > Cecidomyiidae > Contarinia > Contarinia nasturtii. The sequence goes on along the minus strand of NW_022199689.1, from coordinate 881,823 downwards.
AAATGTAATTAGTTTGATCTTTTTATTTACAGAGAGCGGTTTTTTTCTTCATAATTTACATATGTTTAAGGTTAACTATAAGTCGCCGATTTTTTTTGCTTCAACGTATGTGCTTTTCGACTCGAGAGAGATTTCCATTTTGCTTTATAAAGAATTGTGACAGTTTTTCTTTGGTCGAAAACCAAACTTGTTCAAATAATTGACTGACTATGATCTATAATCCATGAAGCTGAATTGCTTGCAATACTTTATTGTTTCTTTTTTAGTTTGATGTATTCATTCTTTCAAAAATTAATTTATTGATGTTATTCTTTCTTTATGTGGTTTTTAGTTTTAATGATAGGAGTTTTAATTTTGCCTGTTCTCGTCCATCAAATATACATTAATCAACTTTAGATGAGTTATAGTACTACCTATTGAAAGTCAAATGAATTTTCCTGTATTCAAACAGTATTATTTTCATTATTAAGAGGTGAAATTTCAAAAAGTTAGTTTTTTGTATAAAACATGTTGCATAGAGACTTGATTAGTCGGAAATGTATTTGTTTATTTATTTCAGTTTGTCGATTAACAATAAACATAAAAGACAATGAACCTCATTTGAATTAATTTTCCTTAGAAATAAACCAATTCAATTAAGAGGTAAACTTGTTTGCCATTGCTCATTCAGCAATGATTTTACTTTTCTGTATACACCACTGTGTGTGTGCAGTTAAGTATTGTAATCACTCCAGAATTTTGAAATGCCAAAAAATAGTTTTTTGTTTTTGTTGTAATTCTGAAAATATTAATTTGAAATCAATTTTTTATTCATTTGTTCGTTTATATTTATTAAAAGTAAACGTTTATAAATTGTCATCGGGACGTTGATAGTGGAAAAAATCTTTGATCATTTTTTTCAAAGACAACGATGTGTGTGAATCGTGTCCACTCATACAAGATCTTTGCTCAAATATACAATGTGTAGTACACACTTTTAAATTTGGGTTGCCAATGAGTTGCTGGTCATGTCAATGTAGGGGTCAAAAATTCAACGAATAAAATATTATTGGATTAAAAAAAAAAAATCACGCGCAATCGATTAATTAAGTATGCATGTCATGCATTTATGCAGAAAGTACTTTAAAAGTTGTTTTCAAGTTTCACAATAAACTCAGATACTGATGGACATTTTTTTAAGATGGTAAATATAACATTATATTTGGAATTTCTAAATTTTGATAATTGTTTTAAGATTTGCAACCAGTAATGTCAAATGCCAATGTTAAGATGTTAATGTTGAACAGAAAAAAATGTCAGAGTTGATATGTCTATGGAATAAGAATGGAAAATTCAATTGAAATTATTATGCATTAGAACCTTAAAGACCTCGCATAAATAACTGGATTCAAACATGATGGTTTGGTTTCTTTTGGATTACATTTTTATGTGATTTTCTTTGGTCTCCTCCATTCCCTTTCGATTTCATTCTCAATCTATCGGTTAATATTCATGAGAATTTTGTTGTTTTCGGCCTAACAGTGGCCTAAGCGGGTATAATGATATGTAAATAAAAGGCATTTGAAAATCGTAAATTAGAAAAGACAATTCCAACAAAAATGTATCCGATTATAAAAGAAAGCGACACAGAGAAGTTCATTATCACTGTTTTTTGCTGTTTTCTACGAAACGTACAAAGTTTTTTGTAGGTGTTTTTTTTGTTGGTTTCGTTAGTGATCCTTTTCGACTGTATGATCCATTTTAGTCGTAATCAGTCGACCGATTGGAAAAGTTCACTTTTTTCTTATTTCATCGTTCAACTAATATTATATTTCACTGTGTGTGAAAGAAAAATTCTGTGCTTGATATAAAAACAAAGTCAAAGTGAAAAATAAAATAGTGAATAAAAACTTGGTGCGAAATTTTTGTTCTTTCAACGTGATCAGTGTTTATTTTTCGTAGATTGAAAAATAGACAAAAAAAAAACAATGTCACCAACTCCAAAAACTTCACCAAGTATGTTTGCTCCAAAGTTGCTTTCGCGTACGCATGCAGCTACACCGGGTGATGAAATTGTTATAAGTGGAATAAGTGGTAAATTTCCGAACTCCGATAGTATCGAAGATTTTGCGCATAATTTGTACAATAAGGTAAAAATCTAACTGGAAACGAAATATGTGAATTGTGTGATTTGGTTTTTTTTTTTTGTTGTTGATTCCAGGTTGATATGGTTGATGATGAAGAGCTTCGCTGGCGCCATTTCAATGTCGAAATCCCAAAACGTATGGGAAAAATATCTGGATTGGAGAAATTCGATGCAACATTCTTTGGTGTCCACTTCAAGCAGGTAATAAATCTCACTGTGTATGTGTGATTTTGTTGAATCGGTTGTTTTGACAAAAATTACACGGCAACGCATGGGTGGATCGAATTTAATTCTGCATCCTTATGTTTCACCTCGGTTTCAGGCACATACCATGGATCCACAATGCCGCTTGCTTATTGAGCGTGCATATGAAGCTGTGTTGGACGCTGGAATTAATCCGAAAACTTTGCGAGGCTCAAGAACTGGTGTATTTGTTGGTGCTTGTTTCTCTGAGTCGGAGAAAACTTGGTTTTATGAGAAAATTTCAAGCAGTGGTTTTGGTATAACGGGGTAGGGACAGCATTTTATTAAACTTGAAAAGAAGAATAAGGAAAGTAATAATTTTCAATTTTTTTTAAAATTATAAATACAAACAGTTGTAGTCGTGCTATGTTAGCAAATCGTATTTCATACTCATTGGGATTGACTGGTCCATCATACTTGTTGGACACAGCTTGCTCGAGTTCCATGTATGCATTGGACTGTGCATTCAGCGCAATGCGGAATGGTGAATGTGATTCCGCTTTGGTGGGTGGATCGAATTTAATTCTGCATCCTTATGTTTCATTACAATTTGCAAAGTAATTTCTTGATCAAATTCAAATCAAGTGTTTAAAATTTGACTGAATTTTTTTTTTCTCGTTAAATAAAGATTGGGTGTACTTGCTCCAGATGGTTACTGTCGGCCATTCGATATTGATGCCACTGGCTATACACGTAGCGAAGCGGTTTGCATGATTTTATTGCAAAAAGCCCGAGATGCAAAACGAATTTACTCAACGGTCTTGTATTCAAAAACAAATTGCGACGGTAAGATTTGGTATTTTAATTTGCATGTTGGTGACAAAAGAAAACTAAGATTAAAATGTATCTGTGTTATTTCCAATAAAAAAACGATAATTTAAACATCAGGTTATAAACAGGTAAGGTTTATCATTTAATTTATTGTTCACAATAAAAGGAAAACGAAGTTTGAATTGTGTTTGTCGTTGTTTAAAATAACCAGGAAGGTATAACTTATCCGAGTGGTGCCATGCAACAGAAATTGTTGTCAGAGTTTTATGATGAAATTAAAATCGATCCATCATCACTGGCTTATGTTGAAGCGCACTCGACGGGTACAGTTGTTGGAGATCCTGAAGGTAAAATGGCTTTTGTGTATATGAATGGGAAACAACATTTTTGACACACGTTTACCTTTTGCCTATCTTGAAGAATGCCAGGCATTGGACAATATTTTCTGTAAGAATCGAAACAAGCCATTGCCGGTTGGTTCAGTAAAATCAAACATCGGACATTCAGAGTCCACAGCTGGTGCCTGTAGTATCGCCAAAGTGATATTGGCTTTTGAGACCGGATTGATTGGACCAAATATCAATATTACAAAAATTCGTCCAGGAATTCCAAGTCTTGGTAAGTAATATTATATATCGGTAAAACTTTATATACTTATATTATATCGGTAAGTATGCGGAGTTAGTCAGGCTGCTTACATTTTTATCGAAGCTGCTGAAGTTTTGCACAATCTCAATGAATTTCTGTCGATTGCAAATATCGAAAATGGTCATGATTGGTGCCAAGATCAACTGAAGACACACATTTCGTTTATCGCCAACATCCAAAATTCGTGATATATGTGATGAGTGAATCAAAAGTTTCATATTTTGAATATAAATGTACACTGTGTACAGGATATTTAAATAATATATCTTTTAAATAATATTTTCTACATACGACTGATACGTATGCACTAATTGAAGATAGACAAATCCCAATTTAATTAATTCATTGTTAATAATAATTAAATCGATCAAATTCACATTTATCTAGTATATTGAATTCAATGCATATTTACAGTTATGTGCGTAAATATAAAATTCTTGTTCTAACCTTGCTGTTTTCACGATTTTCCTCATCGCTAGAAGAAGGACGTCTCAGTGTTTGCACTGATGTCACGAAGCTTGAAGGAGATTTGGTTGGTGTGAATGCATTCGGTTTCGGTGGGGCAAATGCTCACTGTTTGCTGCGTCGCCATTTGAACGAAAAGAAAAACCATGGTCTACCAGAAGATTCATTGCCAAGGCTAGTGCCATGGTCTGGAAGAACAGAAGAGTCAATTAATGTTGTTATTGATCGATTGAAATCACAGCCACTTGATAGTGAATATATTGGCCTGTTGCACAACATTCAATCCGACGAAATACCCGGCTATATATTCCGTGGGTATGGTTTGTTCCGGCCATCTGCCGACGGTCGAACCACCGACGTAATTGCACACGAAATTCAACATTACAACGGTTTAAAAAGGTAACAAAACAAAAAGTTTATGGAAAAAAATGTTTTTTAGTTTTTAGATGTTCAACGAACTTAAAAAAAAAATGAATTTTCCAGACCGATCGTATGGGTGTTTAGCGGTATGGGAGGCCAGTGGACGAAAATGGGTTCGGCATTGATGGAAATTCCAATGTTTAAAAACAGCATTGAAAATTGCCATAAAATTCTTAAGCCATATGGCTTAGATTTGATATCGATCATTACCGCAAACGATGCGGCCATGTTTGATAATATTCTTCATTCGTTTGTTGGAATTGCTGCCATTCAGATTGCTTTGTGTGATATTTTGAAGGCGCTCGATATTCCAGCCGACTATTTTATTGGTCATTCTGTAGGAGAATTGGGTTGTGCTTATGCAGATGGTTGTTTTACAGCCGAACAAATGATATTAGCGGCCTATTCTCGTGGAATGGCCTCATTGGAAACGAAAAAAATTCGTGGATCTATGGCTGCGATCGGTATGTTTTTAACTGTTACAAATTTCTTCTACTTTATTCTTATTAACTATTTCTGTATACCGGCTCTTCAAAGGTATGAGTTTTAATCAAATTCGATACAAAGTACCCGATAAGATTGATGTGGCATGTCACAATGGACCTGATTCTTGTACCGTTTCTGGGCCTGATACCGAAATCGCTCAATTTGTCGCTGAACTTAAATCGCAAGGCATTTTCGCAAAAGAAGTAAAATTCATTCCATTTCGCACTTGATTCGTTCGTGTTTCACTTTGTGTAACCATTTTATGTGTGTGTGTTTTTTTAGGTTCAATGTTCGAACATTGCATACCATTCGCGATACATCGCTGACATGGGTCCAAATCTACTGGCACGTTTATCAAAAGTTATTCCTGAACCGAAACGTCGCTCTTCAAAATGGTTGAGTTCGAGTGTACCAAAAAGTCGTTGGGACAATGAAGAAAGTCAATGGAGTTCAGCCCACTATCATACCAATAATTTGCTCAGCTCGGTTTTGTTTGAAGAAGCATCGCGACATTTACCACCAAATGCCCTCACAATCGAAGTAATAAAATTGATCTTTTTTTATTTGAGAAAATTTTAATTTTTTAATAAATAATAATTTGAATTAAATCTGATCCAAAAAAAGGTTGCTCCACATGGTCTACTCCAAGCGATTTTGAAAAAATCACTTCCTGGTGCTGTTCATATTTCACTGGCCAAGCGTGGCAATAACGACAACGTTTCGTTCTTTATGCAAGCACTCGGAAAGTGAGTTAACATCTTTGATTGAAGAAAACTAAAATTTCACAACGATCTAAATCAAATTTTTTTTCTCTAGAATCTATTCAAACGGTTACACTGTTCCCGTTCAACGTTTATATCCGCCAGTTCAATTCCCTGTATCGCGGGGTACGGGAATGATTTCGCCATTAGTAAAATGGGAACATGGAGATGATTGGTTTGTAACTAAATTCGAATTACAACGATCAACTCGTAGCGGTGAACGAAAGGTTAAAGTCACTCTAAGTGACCAAGACTATGATTTTGCTGGACACACAATTGATGGTATGAGCGTTTTCCTCTCTTTTTTCTTTCATTCTAACTTTCAATTTCAACAATTATTTGATGTGTTGTAGGTCGAGTTTTGTTCCCTGCTACTGCATACTTACAGGTAATTTTTGTTTCTTACCTTATTCTTCAGAAAGTCACTGATAAAAATTGCAAAAATTAATTCTATTTGGTCTATTTTTCTTTTATCCAGTTGGTATGGGAAACTTTGGCACTGATGAAAGGTAGATAGATAGATAGATTTATTGAAAATTTGCTGTCGTTACAATTATATAACAATATTTATATCTCACAATTTTAATAAAAGGACCAATCTATTTTGATATGAACGTCGAATTTGAGGATATTCGCTTCTTACGTGCCACTGCAATGAACAAGGGCCAAGTTATTGAACTAAACATTATGGTCCATACGGGGACCGGCCAATTTGAAATTACAGAAAATTCAACGGCTGTTGTAACGGGACGCATCGTTGAAGTTGAAAAAATGGGACCACTAACAAAACTACCACCACTTCCGCCAAGCAAATTCCCAATTATGCAAGAACGTGATTTCTATAAAGAGCTACGATTGAGAGGATATCATTATTCGGGCCCATTCCGTTCAGTTATAGAAGCGCGTGGAGACGGTCTTTACGGTAAAGTTAAATGGGATCTCAATTGGATTTCATTCATGGATTGTCTGCTACAAATCAATATTCTCGCAAAAGATTCTCGTTCCCTGCTATTACCAACAAGGTACGTTAATCGATATTTTTTCTTTCTTCAAACTGAATGTAATTTACTTCGGTAGAAAAGGATATTGCTATTTCAATATTTGTTTCTTCTTCACGACATTCAATAGAATTCAAAAATTACGCATTAATGCCAAAGAGCACATGTCTCAATCTGCAAAATTGGATGCAGAAAATCCGTTCTTCGAAGTGTTTGTGTGTCCTGAATTGGGCATTTTGCGTTGTGGTGGAATTGAAATCTTTGGTAAATGTTATGTTTGCATTTAATATGAACATAAAATCTTTAGTTGAGTTGTTGATGTTTTAATTCCTAAATGTATCTTCTTTTCCCACCTTTCCGAACATCAAAAAGGAATGCACACCAACAATGTTTCACGTCGTAAGGCACCTGGTTATCCTGTTTTAGAGACATACAAATATATACCGTACATTTCGTCGCCAATTCTGCGTAAAGCCGATGCCGTACGTTGTCACACACAACTTATTTTGGAAAACATGCCAATGTTACGTATTAAAGGTGTTGAAGTGGACTACGATAATAGTGTAACACCTCTTTTACCAGAATTTGAAATCGCTCTCGGTGATTTACCATTGGTGACGTCCGATTTGATGGTGTTAACTGGTCAAGATTTGAGTTTGGGTAAAATTCACGTTGAAGATGGTAAACTGTCAACGCAAACAAACTGTCTGTTAATCGTGAGCAAAAATTGCTTCGATCGCATTGATTTTGTCGAAGGTGCTGTTAAGAGTCTTCACGAACGTGGATACATTGTGTCACGTGAATCTGCTAATTTTACTGCTGCTGAAGCTGCACAAAAATGTCCATCCGATTTCAATGTTATTTCAATGATTCAAACCGACGACAATGAACAATTGGTACTTTTACAACGTACAGTCAAACGTAAGCTTTTGAGCGATCAAGTTGTCATCAATATTTCCAATACAAACGATACCACAACTGCTGACAGCTATGTTTGGTTGGATAAATTGAAGCAAGCCATTAAACAAACTAAAGGCACGGTTATTGTTGTTGCTCAAAACAATTCGAGATCGGGTATCGTTGGCATGGTCAATTGTGTTCGTAAGGAACCCGATGGACATAAGGTTGTATGCGTTTTTATTGATGACGAACATGCGCCAGCATTTGATTTAAAATTGCCGTTCTATCAAGAACAACTTAAATTTGGTCTTGCCATCAATGTTCTTCGAAATGTAAGTGTTTTATATTGTATAAACAATGTCTGTTCACTTTAATGTGTTATGAAAATCAACATTTAATTCGTGCACAGGGTACATGGGGAAGCTTGAGACATTTGGAATTGTTACAAGATGTAAAATGTATTCCACGCAATGATCATTGCTATGGTAATTAAATGCATTCCATTTTCCTTCAAATGTTCAATGAAAAAAAAGTAAAAGAAACATTCATATTTTCGCCATAACTAATTAATAGGTAATGTATTGCAACGCGGTGATTTGTCAACACTATCATGGCTTGAGGGACCAATTGATGCTCGAAAAGAGCATGATGTTGTTAAAGTTCAATATTCATCAATAAATTTCCGTGATGTAATGTTGGCAACAGGTCGTTTATCTGCCGAAGTCGTTGGAACGAATCGTTTGGATCAAGAATGTATTTTGGGCTTTGAATTTTCCGGTATCAATAAGAAAGGTGAACGAGTTATGGGTACCATCATATCCGGAGCCATGGCCACTTTACTCATACCAAATGAATTCTTAACATGGAAAGTTCCCGATCACTGGACATTACGCGAAGCAGCTACCGTACCTGTCGTTTGTAAATAAGGATTCTGTCTCTTTAAGTTTGATTAATTTCTCTAACTTAGCTAATTCACTTTCAACTTCAGATATGACCATTTATTGTGCATTTTTCATGTATAATCCGATTAGAAAGGGGAAGAAAATTTTAATCCATGCAGGTGAATTTGTCAATTTGTTTTGAGCTTATTTATAGTAATATATTGTGACCATTGTCTTAATATACGCTTGTCTTTTTACAGGAAGTGGCGGCATCGGTTTAGCAGGTAAAAATTCTTCAATATTTTCAATTTTCATGAATTTTACATTTTATTTTCCTTTGCATTTATTTTCATAATCTCTTTCAACGTTTTGTTTTCGTTTTTCACAAAACGCACTAGCCATTCGAGTTGCGTTGGCCTATGGTAAGTTTTTTTTTCACTTTTGATTTGATGGATAATGTTAATTTAAAATTCGATTCAATCTAAATTATATAGGATTGGAAGTGTTTACGACTGTTTCAACGTCAGCAAAGAAAAAATTCATCATGGATACATTCCCACAGCTGAAAGGTGTGTAGTGTGTAATGAAAGTATATAATATCTCGTTAAAATTTACATAAATAATCGTTTCAATCGCTTCAACAGAGGAAAATATTGGAAATTCACGTGATTGTTCATTCGAGCATATGATTAAATTAAGAACAAACGGCAATGGTGTTGACTTTGTATTGAATTCATTGGCCGAAGAGCAATTACACGCTTCGATTAGATGCTTAGGACGTGGTGGAACATTTTTAGAAATTGGCAAATTTGATTTGGCCAATGATTCAAAAATTGGTACTAATTAACTTTCTTAAATTATAGTGTCGAAGTTTACAAACGTCTAAACCAATTCAACTGAAAATATTCTAGGTCTTGGTCCATTCTTGAAAGAAATTACATTCCGATCTGTGCTTGTGGACAATCTTTTTTCGGCCGAAGAAAATGATAAAGTTCAGGTGTACGAATTGGTTGAAAAAGATTTACGTCGCGGTGTTATTCAGCCACTTCATTCGACCGTATTTGAAGTGAGCGAAATTGAAAAGGCTTATCGGTATTTGAGTACCGGTAAACATGTTGGCAAGGTCATTTTGAAAATTCGTGAAAATCAATACGATGAACTGACTGTGCCAATTGCGGCCATTCCACAAGTTTATTGTGACTCAAATGCTGTTTATATCATACCGGGTGGCCTGGGCGGTAAGCTTTAATTTAAAAAAAAATTAGCATGTCAGCCGTGACAAAATGTCTCAATTTCGTTGAAATAGGTTTTGGCCTAGAACTTGCCGACTGGTTAATTATTCGTGGAGCACGAAAATTGGTTCTAAGCTCAAGCAGAGGCATCACAAAAAGCTATCAATCATATCGCATCAAGTAAATTTGTTTCTTGTTTAAATTGACGCATGAATTTCGTTTTAAATTCAATCTAATTTTCTTTTTTCTTTTTGGCGTATGCACATAGAATATGGGAAATGTATGGAACTCAAGTGGTTGTTAGCACAGATAACATTACAACACGAGCTGGTTGCGAAAAACTCTTTAAAACAGCACTTCAACTGGGACCGATTGGTGGTATTTTCAATTTGGCTGTCGTTTTGCGTGATAGCATTTTGGAGAATCAAAGTGTTGAGAAATTCGTTGAGTGTATGCTACTTACTTAAAAATTACTATTCCATTACTCTACAATTTCCTTTGATTCTTTTTCCATTCTGATGAATTTCCATTTTTTCGATTCTTTTCTTCTGATCATCCTTAGGTATGCTACCGAAAGCAACAGCCACTGAATATTTGGGTAAGCTCGAGCGTTTCGATTCTATGAAAAGTCAATTCGAATAGAAATATATTCATTGAAATTTAACGTATTTACATTTTCCCGTTTCTACTGCATTTTTCACCAGATGAATTCTCTCGTAAATTAGCGCCACAGTTGAAGCACTTTGTTGTTTTTTCTTCAGTGTCTTGTGGCAGAGGCAATGCCGGTCAAACAAATTATGGTATGGCAAACAGTGTAATGGAACGCATTGTTGAGATGCGCCATAGGTAAGTCAACTCTGTCAGAGAGTCTATGTGTTTGTTTTATTGATTAGTCAAAATACTTTACATTAATGATTTACACATATAGAGATGGATTACCGGCGAAAGCTGTTCAATGGGTAAATAAATAATCAAAATTGATGAAATATTTAAAGAAGAAAATACATTATTGATTAAAAATTGACGGGTAAAATAGGGTGCCGTTGGCGAAGTTGGTTTGGTTGCTGACATGGCAGAAGATAAAATTGATATGGAAATTGGTGGAACATTACAGCAACGTATAAGCAGTTGTTTGGCTGAATTGGATGTATTATTAACAACTGAAAATGAGCCGATTGTATCGAGTATGGTTGTGGCTGAAAAACGTGCCGGTTCTGATGGCAAAACCAATCTCATTGAAAGTGTATTAAATATCATGGGTATTCGTCTAGGGGCAATTCACTTAAAAATTGCCTTTCTATTGTTTAATAATTGTTATTGATTCTTTTTCGATTATTTCGATTATTTTAAATTAGTTCTATTCTTTTCTTTTGTGATTCTCCCCTAGGTATTCGCGATATGAAAACCGTTTCCAGGTACTAAAAATATGAATTTATTGTATACTTTTTACCAAAAATATGAACAATGTCTCTGGTAATTTGGTTTTTTTTTTATTGTTGTTTCTTTAAAAAGAAAAAAAAGGCAAATTCTATTCTAGAAAGAGTTGACAAAAAATTAAAGCGGTTTTTTTGCGTAGTATTTGGCAGATGTTTCCCTAACATTCTCTTTTCCAATCAGATCGTCTACGCTATAATGAAAATACAATTTTCGTAATTGGATCGTTTTTTTCTTTCTCTCCAGCACAGCCACACTATCCGAGGTTGGTATGGACAGTTTGATGGCGGTTGAAATTAAACAAACTTTGGAACGTGAATTTGAAATCTTCTTGACACCACAAGATTTGAGATCGCTTACGTACGTTTTTATTAAATCATAATTAGCCAAAAAAAATTGTATTTTTTCTAAAACGTTATTCACATTTCAATGATTAATTTAGATTCTCGCGATTACAAGAATATGCCGATGCTCGTTTGGCCAAAGATGGACAAGAAAATGTGAAATTGAAGTTGGCCAGTGAAGATCGTGTCGTTGGTGTCCAATTGATGCTTCGTAATTTGGGCGATGAAAAAACATCAAAAGAAACGTTGCTTCGCCTCAATTCAAAGAATAACAGCGAAAAATTCAGTGCCAGTGTGTTGATAATACCCGGCATAGAAGGTGTATCGAGTATTGCATGGAAAAATATTGCGGCTGAATTGAATTTACCGTCATTTGTTTTGCAATTGACACAACAAGTCAATACCAATTCAATAGCAGACATTGCAACCGCACTGTACGATGATGTAAAATCGAAAGTGTTTAAAAAACAAGAGTTCTTCTATTTGGTTGGTTATTCATTTGGTTCGTTTATTACATTGGAACTAGCACGATTACTTGAAGAAAATGGTATGAAAGGACACATTCTTCTAATCGATGGTGCACCGAACTTCTTGAAGCAATTGGTAGATGCAACATTGGGACAAAATCAAACTATCAGTGATGTTGCAATTCAAATGATGTTAATAGCAGTTATATGTCAAACGGTATTCCCAAATGATAATCCCGATGAAATCTACATGACATTGGCCGAATTGAAAACATGGCCGGAGAAAATCAATCGTTTGATTGAATTTGGAATTAAGGCAAATGTTGAATATTCCGAACAATATTTGCGTGATATTCTCGATGCACTATTCAATCGCTTGAAATTGGTTGCCAACTACAAGCAAGGCAAGTGTAATAAAATCAAATCAAACATCACATTGGTACGACCTACTGAGGTAGCCGTTGTGGATATTGACGAAGATTATGAATTATCAAAACATACAGAGGGTGCGATCAATTTGAAATTCATTGAAGGCAATCACACAACAATGTTAGATAATGAAAAACTCCCAATAATAATCAACGATTCAGATCCAAATATGCAATCCGACCGAGACTTTAGCTCCTACATTTGGTCCGGCAAGAATACATAAGCTTATAGACAATCAATATCAACATCATATGAACTACTTCGATTACGACTACCACAAATACTGGATCTCGATTTTACACCTATATAGAAAAATAAAAACACCACAACTGACCGCATGATACTAGATGTTTGGAAAACGGTTAATTTGGATCCCATAACATTTCACAATACATGTATCTTTATTAGCTTTTAATAGAATGAAGGATTCTTTTTTTAGGATTGTTATTTATAAATAAAATTAGTTTTGAATTGAAGAAAAATAGCTGAGATTGTTTGCATTTTTCACTTTTCTGCATCTGATTTAAAAAAATATTCTCATCTACTCTCATGTTTGAGCAATATAACATAAATAATAAAAAAATAATCCTAAATCATGAGAGAAATGAATCAAAACCAAGTGACATCAGATCTGACTAAATTGGCTATCATTTTATACGTCCTGCTAAAGTACTTCAGTGTGCAATGTACTTTTAATATAAGTTCGAGATTGTGCCATATTTCGTGTTCGAATATCAAAAGCACTGAGAAAAACATGCAAATAAGAAAGAATATATGCGTGATGTATTGAACCGAAGAGAATATCTTTAAGCAATTCACACATAGCTGTCCACGAACGTTCGTTCGTAGAATATTTTTTTGGTCTTTTTGTTCGTTCGTTCGTTCGTAGAATTGTATTGCGTTCGTTCGTTCGTTCGTAGAAACTGAAATGTTCGGATTGTTCGTTCGTTGTTCGTACGAACAACGAACAACGTTCGTTCGTTCGTAATTTATGAAAATTTATTTTCTCAAAATAAACAAATATTGTGATACTAAATGTAAATTGGAAAAACCTTAAATCGATTTTTCCCGCTTTTCCGATGGGAAATTGTGAAAAATAAGCAAAATATTGACTCTCGTACGAAATTTTTTTTTCTCACTTTTTTTGTGCATTATACCCAGTCTCCCAGAGTTTCATATAAGGTTGCCATGTAACTGCAGAAAGTCTGTCGAAAATATTGAAATTTTTTTTTTTCGTTTTTTCGACCGTCTTTGTGCTGCTCTCGAAGACTCGGTATAGTGCACAAAAATATCGAAAACATTTTTTTCACTTTTTTCTTGCATTATACCCAGTCTGAGAGAGTTTCATATAAGCTTGCCATGTAGCAGCACAAAGACGGTCGAAAAGACGAAATTTTTTTTTTTTTTTTCAATATATCGACTGTCTTTCTGCTGTCACATGGCAACATTATATGAAACTCTCGGAACGGTTCGTTCGTTAGTGTTCTTGGACAGCTATGAATTCACATTTAATACATGATGTGTTTTTTTTTCACAATTCATCGTTATATATGTATATATCCCTAGGTATATCCACAAAAGTGATACATTGAAAGTATTGAATGCGATATTCGCATGGGATACACACATTTGCTGTGTGCTACGTTGCATATACTCACAAGCAGAATCTAAGATTACTTGGAAATTATTGCGTGTGCTCGATTGACAGTTGACTCGTTGACTTGTCGAGTTTATTATGTATTTTCACAATGTATCTCGATAAACATGTCCATATGTTTACTTTGTAGTCACCTCGTTATCCTAATCCAAGTAAATGCTTTGTGTCCATGTTTATGAGACTTTTTTTTCGTATTGAAAGCTTTGCTTGAATCATCTCGAAACATTCAACACAGCAAAATATATAATGTAAAATAATATGAATAAAAATCATTGGCAACAAACAGAATTTCGAACATTGATGGATAAAAAAGACGGAAAAACGTAATGAAGAGTGTGTGTATGGCGTGCGCAATGATATATAGAATTGACATGAACAACACGCAATTCGTCAAGTGAATACTTAAAAGAGACAACACTCTTGGCTTATCACTTCAGTCGTGCAACAGGCGTTCAAACGGAAACAACCCAAAACAATGACAATATAATGACTCCGTACAATCTTAACGATATGTAATATTCAGTCATTTTATTTCATTGTTTGTTCATCGAGTTGGTGTTTAAACAAAGGTATCATACCAATGGTCGCATAGACTTCAGACTTTAATTGCACCCAACGTCAGTGAATCATTTGATTTGATTGATTGGGGTTTTTTGTTGGGTTTTATTTTCTCACATAACGTACTTGAATTTCAATTAAACTCATATAGAATACCAGAAAATAAAAATAATCAAAGAAAAGTCAACCGTTCAATGGACTAAAACTGAATATAATATGTAGTTCGAGTTTTTTTCTAGTAGAACAAAAAATAAATAAATATTTTATGTCAAACATTTGGGCATTAACATGTAATTTTAGTGGGTGTGTACAATTGTACAAACGGAGTCGTTAAATATTTGGAGTTCAACGAATAGAACAGTCGGAAATGGTGTAAAATAAATTGGAGTTCATTCAAACTTATTTATTCCATATGTTTGGATTTGTGAAAAAATAATAAAATAAACAGTAAAGCTTCGAAATCGATAAACTGTTTAAACAAAGGAAATAATATAAAGAAGCAAAAAGTAACGCGATTGTAGCAAAAAGTAACAGCATCGTTCAATTATCGGCGTATCGGAAAATAAGGGAAACGAACCATTTGAGCTATGTAATCAATGAATGGTTTTTGTTGTGTGTGTGTGTATTTTTTTTTATTAAATAATGAATTTCCAAGGGCGAGACAATGATATGAAATTTACAGTCTGTCCCAGCGATAGACATTTAGCATTGAGAGCCAAGTAAGTACATTGTTAATAATATATAAATAAATTTCGAGCTCCCATCATTTTTACGCACTCAGTGTGTTGTTGCTGTTATGTGTATACGTTAGTTTTTTTCCGTTCATGTTCACCCTTTGATAAGATTCAATAATTTTTCCACTCATACCATAAAATAGTTCGATTTAATTATGCATTCCATAACGGCTGTTGAAATTAATTGCTCTATGCAAAGGAAATATGAAAAAAATGGAAAATATTTCCAAGAAAGCACAAAAAAGACTGAATAATTTCAACAGACTCCACAAACAACTTTATAATCTGTTTTTACCAAGATTCTCGGAAACACGTATTTTCGCGTTCAAGATATGATGTTTCCATAGCATCGAAATGATGACTTCAACTTCCTTGGCAGCATTTTCAAACACTTTCACCACCAACCAAAAACACGATTTCCATATCGTATTTTCTGTTGTCGTTTTTAAAACTGTTGCTCTATTTCTGGCATAAATTTATTTTGTTTTGAAAGTTCAAGAACAAGTACAATCAAGAACAAAAGCATTTTTAGTGTTTGCGTTGTCATGCAATGCCAAGTCCTATGTAGATGAAAACAATTGCCGAATATTTCTTGTTTGACCTTCTAATTTCATGCTGTTTGAACTCTTCCATCAAATTCAATACGCAAGACTTCATTCGGGATGGAGTACAGGAAAAACATCGGCAACATCACTTAATCCAGCTGAGCGTGATGCGATTATCGATGTTATACAGAGAAATGAATTACTCGAAACCGCCGAACGTGAACGGGTTGGCAAAATTATTGACCGCGTGGAAAAAATCAAACAACGTACCACGGACTTTGGACCACGAAATTGTTGTAGGTAAATAAAAACAAGTAGCATAAGTAGCAAACTTTAACACGCATTGAGGAGTGATGGAAACCACTATTAATTTATCAGACGCATTTTGTTAAGCCTGTTAAAAGGATTTTATCTGATTTCACTGAACATTTGTAAAACCCTCTTTTGTTTTATAGGCTGTGTGGTCAAGGTTTTGGTCTTTTAAGCCCATCAAAAATTATTTGTCAGAATTGCCGAAAGCCTGTGTGTTCAAAATGTTCTATTGAACTTCATGTTAAGCATGGCACCAGGTAGGTTCATTTAAATATACTTTGAGATTTTTTTTGATAAATAAACTGACAAGGTAAACATCACGTATATGCTGGTGATGAGAACCGCTATAGAATTGGGTTCATGTTCACTGAACGAATAATGACAATGTGGTCGTTTAAGTACATGAAAATAAAACGAACATTGAATATTTCTTCTCCCCATTTTCAGTTTAAACAACATTTGGTTATGTCAAATATGTTCTGAAATACGTGAAATGTGGAAAAAGACTGGCGCTTGGTTTTACAAAAGTCTCCCAAGCTATGATAAACTACAAAAACCAACGACTGCAAGATCAGTAAGCCTTACAAGTAATTCGCCACCAGAAAGGACACGAAATCGCCGAATCAAAGTGACCGACAGCAGTTCAGATGATGAGGAAAATGCGGAAGCATGCATAAGATCAAGTTCGGTTAGCGCAAAACGAAGTAGTTCTTATTTTCTGGAAAGAATGAATAGCTTACGTTCGAGACCATCAAATTCAACATCTAGCTTAAATGACGATGGATTTTTTTATCGTAAACTTTCATCGTTAAATCTCTTTGGTCGATCTCCATCAACTATGAACAATCGAACTGATGCAACCGATGCAAATGGACAATATTCCGATCACAGTTCGTTAACATTGAATGAAATGTCGGCGACAACATCAAATAGTCATCAAACCATTGTAAGACGTGATTCGAAGAATGAGCCAAGTACTTCTGTGTCTTCTGAAACTTCATCGGCAAATGACACCAGTTATGGTATAAGTAAGGGGCAAATCACTTAAAAATTACTTATTAATTATTATTGATTGTTTTACGATTATTTTCCGATTACTTATCGATTATTTTAAATTTTATTCTTTTCTTTTGTGATTCTCCCCTTAGGTATAGGTATGATGACAATGAATTCGATGTCAAGCTCAATCTGCCGAGAACAGCCGATGGGGTGGTTAGATATTTCTTTGGTTTACAGCGAACATGAACACACTCTAGACTGTTTTTTATTACGTGCCCGTGATTTACCGGCAATTGAAATAACAAAACCACCCGATCCATTTGCCCGATTAAATATCATCACTGAATTTAATAAACTTAAGCAAAAGAAATGGCTTCAAACACGAACCGTGCACAAAACTCGATGCCCGGAATTCAATGAAACAATCCGTTTTTTCGGTGTGGATCCTTCGGAGCTAACCCGTGGTCACCAATTGTATGTGGTGATTTTGGATGAAGATAAATATGGAAGTGATTTTTTGGGAATTGCAAAAATACCATTAGCATCAGTAAGTATCCAAAAAAAAACACGTCAATATATTTTTCATAATGAACAGGTTACTTTTTTATATGCCAAAGTATTTGTTTTATATCGATTGAAGTGAATTCTTTTTCACTGGAGACGAATTTAATCTTCTTCTCAGATTGCTGAAGCATCGAATTGTCGAATGTCACTGCCACTCTGTATTCAAGACCAATTTTGCCTAGAAGCAAGCCAAATTAATCATAATCGCGGATCGATTTTAATAGCTCTCTGTTATAATACGAAAAAGCGTGCACTTGCCGTTCAAATTAAGCGCTGTTCTCAACTATTGGCCATGGACAATAATGGGTTTTCGGATCCATTTGTGAAACTGTATGTGATTATTTGCAATTTAAATTGAAGTCTTTTTTGTATCAATCGATACATTTAATTACATTCATTTCTTTAGTCAATTGAAGCCAGACTCACATCGAAACAAAAAATACAAAACAAGTGTTAAATGGCGAAATTTGAATCCCGTTTTCAATGAGGTATGAACAAAAATTTAAAATTAAAGCATGAGCTGCTATAAATTTGAATATTAACAATTAAATTAGGAATTTTTCTTCGAGACTCGTCCCAACGAACTCGATAAGCAGTCATTAATAATTACCGTATGGGATAAAGATCTTGGAAAGAGTAATGACTTTTTGGGCTCACTTGTCATTGGTCATACTTCCAAAGGAAAACGATTAAAACAATGGAAAGATTGTATTCGCCTCCCGGATCTCTTCCACGATCAATGGCATTTCCTATCAAATGATTCGCATCCTTATTAATTAATCAATGATTCTTAATCTAGATTTAAGTTGAATACAATTTGCAGCACAGAATAAAAAAAATACAAATAAAAATTGATTAAAATCCCAACTTTATTCGTTGTATCCAATAACATTTGTTTTGCCACATTCAATCACACAATTTTTGTTCTGTTTTTCTTTGTGTTAATTTTGGCATAAGCAACGAAATTCTGTTTTTTTATTATTGCAGCGATGCATCACAAAAGATGCTTGTGTCAACTTTTGCTGGTTGCACAATGCAATGCACATAGTTTTCAGACATTCTAGTTTATAAATTATAATATATTTATTATGTGTTAGAAATACACAGCTAAATTTTTTTTAATTTTGAGTTTAATTCCAAGTTTTACATTATCATCGTCATGGATAGACCAGAAATGGGTGCATGAATATCAATATGAATTTTGTAAATTTTTGACAGCCAATAGACTAGAAAACTATAGTTTTCTTCATTCAAACAAAGAAGTTGAAAATATTTAACATTTTAAAATTCCAAAACAATAATCTCTTTGAATGTGGCTCGAAAGATGCATGTGATTACATGTATAAGAGTTTGGTTGAAAAAATACGAGTACAGGTAAAAAAAGTTATCCTCACAAAACAAAAAGAAAACTCATTCTATGCAGTTATTTTAACAATTATATCAAAATCAATAGATTTTCTTTTAACATCTAGAAAAGTGTTTACATTTTTATGAAACAAAAATTGCAAATAAACATTTTTTTATCGAGTAATAAATCACATCCCGAGGAAGATATGCTTCTGTGTAATATATAAATTCTTGTACCAGAAATTCCACTCACTCACTACTTCATTGAAATTTGATTATTATTATTGTGGATATCATATATATTTTTTTGGTTGGTTATATATTTTTCCGATGTTCATAAGATGAACTGATCAGATTAAAAATATCGCATATTAGTTGCTTTCTATGTTATTATTATTATGGTCGTCATTTAATGTACCAAATGGTTTTGGAAGCTTCCAGTCGTTTGAAATACTGTGATAGAGTAAATTGAATGACCCAATTATTCATTGGTGATTGCTTAGATGTTGGCAACGCTACGACTAGGACTAGAAGATAGAGCCATCTTAGACAGGGTCGATAACGTACCACGTTGAAAACTTGATTTGCTTTGTTCGGCAAAAAGTTTACGAAAACTGTAAACAAATGGAAAAAAATCGTTAGAGAACATTTTTTCTCTCTCAAAGATGTGAATGAAAGTGAAAACGGGCGACATACAACTTTCGAACTCCAGAACCTTCACTCGATCTTTTCCATGGGGCATCATCGGGTTCGTAGGGAAGTGGACCTTGCACAGGTGGATCATCTTCCTCGGCATCTCTAAAATGTAGGATGTATATGTTAAAACAATCGACTCATTTATTTTATTCGAAAGAAAAAGTGATTACGGTATTTTTTCTGGTGTTTTTTCTTCTGCAATGTTTTCCATTTTGGCATCATCATCATCATTCTTTGCATCTGGCTTCAATTGTTTCAATTCATTTTCCAACTCTTTGACTTTTGATTTAAGACTATCACGTTCCAATAGCAATGGTTTTAAATCATCGTTTGAAAGTAAAGAGCATCCAGCACTGCTTGCGACCTTCCTTAGGTCGAGTTTTTCGTTACCGCCAAAGCCGAGGCTCCTTCGAAGTACATTGATTTCACGTTTCTGATCTTGAATTTGTACCAATAAATCTGACCGTTCATCCAGTAATTTTTGAACTTGCGTTTGTAATAATTTCTGTCGTTTTCGGCTCTCACGTCCAGAACTTTTCAATCGCTCCAATTGAATGGAAAACTGGCCGAAAGTATTGAATTATTGATGAAAATTTGGAGATTTTTTTTCAAAATAATTCTATATCATTCTTGCACAGATGCAACTATTCTGTACAGGTACGATTTGTTAAATTATGCCATACTTACATTTTCAATTTCTGTATTTTTTTCTTCGATCTCTTGGTCTCGGCACATCAATTCATCCCTTTGTTTTTCCATTTGACCGCGTAACCTTTTTAACTTTTGAAAATCAGACTCATTCAACAAATTTGAAACATTTTGTCCACTTTTTGGCACTTGTTTTCCATCGTTTACACAATCAACATTCTTATATTCATTGTGTCTAAATCGACGATTCTCGTCTTGTAATTTATTCACCATATCCATCAGTTCTTTTGTTTCGCTGTGCCATTGTTCTTCAATTGTTTCCAGCTCCTGTGAATCAAATTGAAAATTTTGATTAAAACTATTTGTAAAGTGTGATGCTTTTCTAAGTTCTACAAATATATTGAAAGATTTCAATATTTTGAAAATATTTTCCATTATTCATTGGCAAAATCATTACGTCATCGGCATCAACAACACATATAACGGACTTTGAACCATGAATTCGGCAAAAAATACACTCATCTTTCGTAAACGTGTTTGTTTACAATTTTTATCCATTGTGATGCCCCCTTAGAATATATATGAGTACTTTATAGCATGTATACAATGATTTAAACAGTTTGACATCATGATGCGTATCATTCATTATATTCGAATATAACAATTACCGCCGGATATTGTTTGTGTTGCCAAAAGCTAAAGAAAACTATACAGTACGGGTATTATCTCTTAAATAAGACATAGCGACATAGCTATTTTCTTGTATGCTACATATCTCATTTTTACTCACTATCTGATTCAATTTCTTTCCTAAACATCAATAATAATAATCGATTTGGTCATAAAGTACATCCATGCGATAGCTTTGATGAGCAATAATCTATTATTTGATTGCCTTCGTTTGGAAATGGAGCCCGACATTCAAGTTTCAATAATACAATGTTTTTGTTCATGAAAATCGAAAAGACAGTCACGTTTGGCAGAGATATTTACACAAGCGGTTAGATTAAAGATTGTGTACACTGAAAATACGCATGAAGGTCATACGATGATGTTTTGTATCAAGGTACATGTTGCTTTCTAATTGTTTGTGACCAATATTGGAGCGCTGTGTTGAAATAATGACGCTTACTAATCATTGGACGAACCAGCAAAAAAAATCAAACATTTGCCCTTTGAATGTGTTTCGAAAAACAATCAATTATATGTTTATCATAAAAACCTACCCGCTGGAGTTTTTCACGGAAAACAGCTCTTTCGATTTTTTCACTTTCCAGCGATGCGACGCGATCAGAAAGCGCTTGCATGGTTGTGTTTTCATTTTCATTGCGGCTCGCTAAGGCTTCAAGCATCTCCAAAGCATTGACGACCTTTGGCATTAAGGCGGTAACTGCATCGGCTCCATAACAATCGATGATTTTTTCACATTCTTTACCAATTTCCGACGCTAAATCGTAAACATCCACCACGGATAAATCGCTGGGAATGGAGTCAAACGCTTTTTCATCCATTTTTTTCGAATTCATTACTTTTTACACTTAAAACATCAAATACCATTGGCAATACCACCACTCGCTTGTGTACACAGAAAACGATTTTAAATGTTAAAATTGTCTTTAGAAATCTATATGTTATCAATCAATTGATTCTTCTCACTTGAGCTTCATTAAAATACAGAAATTTCAACAAGAGACACTTTTTGAACTCTCTCACAAATATCACATACGCACACACACTCTCGAAAAACAAATAAACAAAATTTTATGGTTCAATTTTCAATGTAAAATATAACAATTATGCGCAAAAGGCAATGATAATGTGTGGGCGAATTTTTTTTTTTCTTATTTATATAAAGAAGATATTGTTTTCAAACAATATTGTCGATTTTGTTTTGTATGCTTTTTTTCCTTTGCCCATCAATATGGGGAATTTCTTTTATTTTTGGCACAGTATATACAATTTACATGATACATTCACTGATCCACTCACTCAACTGATTTTGTATAAACACTTGACAGTCCAGTGGACTATGTACGGTTTGATGTTATGGTAGAGAGAAAAAATTGCATTGGAGAAAGAGAGTGAACTGTGTAGGGGAATGCTATAGACGTCAAGAATGAAGATTAATTTGATTTCTCCGAAGTGGCGGCATGATGATGATGAACGATGCATTGGAGTGAATAGACATTCTCACATTATAATCCTCAAATGGGATTTCAAATTCAATAATAACTATATGACAAAAATGTTTTTATGAAAATCAAAAATATTTTACAATCAATTGTTGCAGCGATGTCAATCCACGCCATCTATCAATTACATGCAAAAACAATTCCAATCCAATAAAATGACAATAATATATATATAAATTGTCAGTGTCAAAATCGCACATGTTCACTGTGAAAACATACATTCACTCAATCAGTTTGTTATTGTTGAATTAATCTTCTGAATTGGTAAGTTATTCAAAATAGTTTGCATCATACATTCAAATCGCCCAATAACACATATTTACATTTGAATTTGTTTTAACAAAGAAAAATGCCACAAGGAAAGTTTAAGCTAAAGACCAAGGTACCGAATCAAAAGCAAAAGCAAAAGGGCAAAGCATTCACAAGGCGACCAAGTAAGTATTTAGTCATCCCATAACGAAATGGTGCTTAATATCATTTTTTTGTCTTTCAATTTGTTTAAATTGGTAATTTTAGATGCTCCGATTCAACCAAAGAAGCAGCAATTTACTGAACAACAGAAACTCAAGCAGATGGTATCAAAAAATGTGAATCGCGTTGTCGAAGATGAAATTCGGGGCCGTGCCAAAGAAGGGCACATTAATCTCAGTAAAGCACAACAGGCTGTGGCCAAACAACAAAAGGAAAAAACAAATACCATCGAGGCCACAACCAGCAAATAATTATTTAAAGTAAATAATTCAAAGAAATAAATTGTAATGTGAATCCCATTCACTCCAATTAAATATCAATAAGAAAATTATGGCAAAGACAATTCCAAATGTTGAAAAATGAATTTTTGTCTTTAATTTCTAGTCGCTTTAGTTTTGTATACAAAACATTTTTTTTTGTTTACTGGAAAGTCTCGTGGTATTTGACATTTGGCATTCAGCTGAATTCCAATACTTCCAAATAATAGAGTTACCAACACTCAATAGTGTTCAACATCCATAATATATTCCATTGGAAAACACTGCTGTCACTGACTTGTAAACAACATGTTTAGGTTACGTTTTACAAAGGATATTACTGAAAAAAATGAATACATTTTCATATCTTCAACCAAATTTAATGACCACCGAACAGTTACGGGATCATTTGAAAATCGTGAGTATATTTCGTGTAAAAAAACATGAAACATTAACTTAATTTCAATGATTTGATTACCATAGAGATTTCCAAATCAAAATGTATCTCTGCTACAACGGGGCGAATTGTTGAAGTTATTTTCGATGTATGCAGTGCCAAAGGCACGACGAGGCACATCAAATGGGGATATTGAAATGAAACCCGTTACCAATACAAATGTGGCGAGTCGAAATGAGTACAAACGACCAAGACATCAATTAATAACACCACCAACAGTGGAAACTGTTACAAATGCTTGCAAAAAAATTCGACTAATCAACAAAAACATCGAGGGCGTGAGCCCAAATAATAAACGACAGTGTAATCCATTGCCGATGGTAAATTTGTTTTACAATAAAATCATATTCATGATTTTGAATGCGAATTTAATTTTACAGGAAAGTGATCAAAGTCAAACATACACACCGCCAGAATCAAAACGAAAGAAAATAACATGGCCATGACTGGATGATATATTTCAAGCAAATTAATTTAAATAACATGAGAGTTTAAAAAAGACTATGAAAAAAGCAGATTAGTTTTAAATTGATTGTTGATTCATATATGTAGATGAATTTTTTTCATACAATGATTTTTAGATAGGATAGATGCGAAAGATCTCCGCAAGATCCAGATCCAAGCGCGCGTACGCTGCCGCATGATGCATACATATATAATACGCACGCAAATTCGTTATTCTTATTTCCCCTTCTTTGATTCGCATGCCATAGCATTACGGAGTAAGGAATGTATGTATCATGCGGCTACGTACGCACGCTTGGATCCGGATCTTGCGGAGATCTTACGGATCTATTCTATCCAAAAATCATTGTATGATTTTTTTTATGAATTTGTGGAATATTACGGTAATAATTAAGCATACTCACCTCTTGATTTTGCAGTAAATTGACTTGTCCAAGTTACTGATTTAAGATAATTTTTAATTTTTGTATTACAATTAAAATCATGAAACAAACAGAAAATATCTTCTTTTCAATTCTTTGTTCTATATATATATTTTCTAAAACACTATTCAGGTTTGCACAATATTTCAGCTTACAGCTAAATTAAATGTTTCAAATAAAATATAACTTAATACAATTGAATATTTTCAACACATATACATAATATCGTCCACATAACAGATGTGTATTGTATATGTAATCACAAAAAAGAAGAACACCGATTGCTACCATGAAACATGAAAGTTAACTTGGAATTACATGCACATTATGATGATTGCAATCGAAAGGAATGTATACGACAGTTGATTTGGAATGGATGCTTGTGAACAATGAAGTTCGTCTTTGTGGAAAACATTTGATGGTGGAGCCTCCTCGCTTAGTTTGCACGTTTGATTTTTCAATGCAAATTCGTTGCCACAAATTTCATGGCATGGCGGACAACGAATGGCACCTCTATGTAGCCAGCCGCCAGACTTAACGCGAACATTAATCTCTTGACCGGGATGAAAGCACTCGTAAGAATAATTTGTGACCTATAAAAAGAAAAGTAACACATAACTTTGGATCCAATAATTTGGATTTTGTTTCATGATTGTACCAAAATATGCAAGCGGCCATTCTGACATTTATACTGATAACATCTACAGATAATCAGAAGATAAAAATGGAATTAATGGAAATTAATCAACATTTTATGGAATGTAATGGAAAATGAAATTGAAATAATCTAATCACAGTGTAACTACACCTACACTATGTGTACTTTTTACTTTCAGTATGGCGCACACATTAAATTTCGTAACTTAATGGCTAAATGCGCTTACGCAAACAGATTGCTTAAAATTAAGATTTGGTAGTGGTAAATTGGATCTGTGAAATGAAAAATAAATCATAATATTAGTAGCAAATCGAATGTATGTATGTACAATTGTACATATGTCTTTTACTTATTGCATTACAACTTGAAATTAACTTTAGTTGAGATCCGCCAGTCTGCGAACGGTGAAAATCGGATTCAATTGCTGACCTCTCACTATGGCATGCAGAGCACTTTCAGATCTGGTCTCTTCTTCGTGTACCCATTCTGAATCTCTAATATCGTTTGCAACGAGATACTGGACCTGATGAAATGCGAAACGAAAACAATACAAATCAAAAATGAAACGAAATAAAATAAAGAGTCTTACGGGAGTAAGACGAACTTTTCCGCACGGTGGTAGTTGCGTATTTTATTAAGAAAGTTCAAAATAATCAAATTCGATTTTTCAAGCCTTTCAAGTGGCGTAAAGTTCGAGACCAAAAAATATGTTTCAACTTTGGCAACGAAATATTCTTTAATAGCAGAAGTACCCGAGAAAAGATTTTTCACACTTTCATGATGAACCCATTTGTACGACATTTGAAACTATTCTATTATTTTCTAACAAAACACTATAAAAAAATATGTTTGACGTTAATTTTGCCATAGAAATTATTTTTGAAACACTTTTCATAACTAAAGTCACAAAAAATTTGGATTTTTGTATGGGAGCCATGTCTGTATGCTACCTTAATGGCATGAAACTTTGTACAGGTTATTTTTTTCACAAAAAAATAACATTCGGAGGGTTTGGAGAAATTTCAACGAAAATTATGAGTACTTCCCATACAAAATATTCTTTTTTGAAAATTTTGTATGGGAGGTACCCCTAATTTTAATTGAAATCTCTTCAAACTTTTAGAATGTCATTTTTTTGTGTTAAAAATAGTCTGTGCAAAGTTTCACGTCATTAAGGTAGCATACAGGCATGGCTTCCATACAAACATTCAATTTTTTTGTGATTTTTTCAAGGAAACTGTATCAAAAATTGATTGTATCTCAAAAATAACGTCGGATTCGGTTTTCTCGTGCCAAAAAACCCCCCAATACATATTTTTGAGTGTTTAAGTCTACATTAAGTATGACTTTTGGACGAAACTTGGACTCTTTTTCATAGGTATCACTCCAGGCATGACATTTTTTTCCATCAACCAAAATCGCTCAAAATCTAATGATTTCTATTCCTCGGGACCCCCAATCATCACGTGAAGTCAGATTTTAAATAACTTTTCTGGGGGGTGAGATAATCGATGGACAAATTTTGCGTACGGCGGACAACGTACGACGTACGACGTGGAACAGACCCACAACAACCATGCTCAAAACGGCCTTATTCGGGTTCTCTGACCTCAGAAACGTCCAGAAAACATGTTTTTGAGGTTTCGTAAATTTTGACCTATTGCAATACTTTCCCCTTTCACACTAGGTGTGTGCGGAAAAGTAAAATGAGACAATTGAACAATTCAAATGCACTTACCTCGTTCAAATAAATACGCTTTGCCAAAACTTTGTATGTATTGTATTCCTCCTCATCCTCATCCTCATACTCCTCCTCTTCTTCACTACTGTATGAACTGGATATTTTTCTATTGCTAAGGAAATGTGAAAAAAACCACGGAATTATTCACAAATGTAAAAAATTGGCAATATAATATAAACCTTTTGACAAATTCACAACGCAATAAACATGTTTATGCGCGCACAGCTAAAGCACATTAAATAGAATACCGTTAGACCAGCTCACTGCGATCGTATACAAAGTGCACAACTTTTTGTTTCGTTTGCAAAGTGATGGAATTGGAAAATGTCACTTGTCTCGATGCGTTGTGAATTTTACAAACGCATACACAAAACACAACATACAATATTCAAATGTACTCACTCTGTGTGTGTGTGCTGCTGTTTTCGCTCAGATGCTGTCCGTTCGTCTAGATGCTGTCATTGTGATGTTATTCCGATGGAATGCTATTGTATTTCAAACGTGTTGATTAGTTGTGATGTTCTCTGTTCCACTGCTACTAACACTACCAAATCTCAATTTTTGTATTGCAATCTGTTTGCTATCGCGATTTTAGTTCATTTTCAAATTGTTCTTAATTTAACCTGTATGTGTGTGTGCGATCAAACCTTTACTACTTTCTTACTACATTCTATAAATAGCTAGTTGCTATTGTGATTATTTCAATTGCATATAATGGAACTAATGGAACAGAATGGAAAATGGATCAGGAATTGTAGAGTAATGGAATAGTAATTTTTAACCCAGAGCCCCAGTGTTGCCATTCACGAGTCTGTCGACAAGAACGCTCCTCCCACATATTATCCGTATGATCAAAACATTTTGAATGATTTCCGTACGATTCGAGTGCAAAATTTTTCTCTGGCTCTGTTCAAAATGAAATGAATGGCATTTTTAAGTATCTATTGACTATTGTGAGAATTTAACGTCTAATCTTACTTGGATTATTGTCTTCGAATTGGCATTGAGATCCGCGAACAATTACATTTTTACTTCGCCATGTGAACTCTTGTATAAATGGGCAAAAATCGGCCAAAGTTACACTCCCACCGTAATACTCTTCTTCACCCTGTTTGACATTGTTGATAAAATCGAAGTTTTGATACATTTTTGGTAATGGATATTCGTGGCGAATTAGATTACAAAGAGCCACCGAGTTTCGATCGTCTGTGCATTCCGTTTGCAGTGGGTCTCGTTTCACTTTCGAGCAAAATGGGTGGATTGATCGGCCCCTGAAATTATAAAGTTTATTTTTTTTAATAAGTCAACAATGTTGAACGTGACAATTCTTGAGTTTGGTTTACTCACTTTGCTGTTTGCGCATAAATCCAATCTTTGCAGCTTTTCATAACAAAAGTGCATCCAAGTCCCTTTCCCCAGCTTAATGGTGATGCCATTGAATAATTCGCTTTGTACCACCCTGAATCTTCCATCAAAGCCAATGTAATACGCGAGAAGACTGGACTTTGTGTATGTGTTCCCGTCATTGCTTCATTCTCAAGAATTCGTTTCTCCCAATGGGTCAGTGCAGTACCTTCACCACCTTGATCTTCGAGTTCTGCACCTTCAAGTTTATCGCAAGCAAAATGATCTCGCACTTCCTTAACCTATAATTTAAAAAAAGGAAAACATATTGTAGTATCAAAAAGTATATAACGAAAAAAATATAAATTAAATTATTTAGAATAAAAAAAAGTAAATTCCTTACCACATTTGGAGTGACCATCATATCAACTGTTCGATTGATACGACCACCTTTGACAGACCAATCATTTCGTGTCACTTTTTTAATTGTACTCTCACCCCATTTATGAATCTGTAATTTTTCGTCCAAGTATGGTTTTCCTGTAAAAAGAATACAAGAATAAAAAGAAGACTTCCTGTAAAAAGAATAAAAAGAACCTTACCAGTATCAGGCTTACGTACGGTTCTTGGTGTTCCCTTTTCATCTCTGAAGAATGCATATAACGAAACACTAAATCCTATTTAACAAAAACAAGAATATTTTACAAAAAATTCAAAAGAAATTGAAATTTTCGATTTAATGATACCTAAAGCGTGTAATATTTCATGTTTAACCGTTGACAGTAGTGTATCCAACTCTTGAGGCTTTGTACTGATTGAGTCTGGACATAAATTGGCATGCCCAGCGATCGGCCGATCTAAAACTGATTCTATTTTTTTTTTTTTTCAAAGCAAAGTAAATCCAAATTACAACTTAAATGAGCCCATTCAATTTGTTACTTTCTTCATGGATCATGGTTTGATTTTCACACTTTTTTTTTTCGTAAAAAAAATTACTTTGGAACAAAATGTCAAACCAACGAAAAGCAGAAGATTTGTCTAAAAATCAAAATGAATCCATTCGGCGAAAACAGTTACCTTGTTGGCAGTGAGCAGCATATGCTACGGTTAATCCTTTGTGACATCGTTCCGTTTGTCGTGCCGACACATAAAATATAAAATCAGCATTATGAATACCTTCGCCAGCTTCACCAGCGGCTGAATTCTCCTTACATTCATGTCCGGTTGCATTGCAGGTCCGGCAAACGTCCAAATGCTTTTATATAAAAAAAATATTTTTAATACATGTTTTTAATATGGTTCATTTCCGAATGCTTTTAATACCTTCTCCGGTACTTCAACTTCACCGCACATTGTCACACTTTTGCAAGAATCAATACAATGTGTCACCGTATTTTTCACGAATATTTGGCTACTTTCACATTTTCTGCAATATGCCATAATATTAAGTTACTGTTTTAATAGCACACGCACATTTTATTGCAACACAATCAAAATGTATTATATATGCTAATGCATGCGTGACTCAGACTTGCACAATTTTCATATCATACCTATTTAATCTAATGACTTCTTTCGTTTGACGAACCATTAGTGTTTGTTCCCAAAATTGAACCGCTTGTGGAAGAATTGTTTTCTATTGTTTATGAATTAGTGGAAAAATAAATCAAATTAGCCAATAAATATTGATTTGATTATTTTTATGTAACGACACTTACATTAATTAATGTGAACTTTTCAGCACTTAATCTATAGCAAAAAAAATATATATTGGAAATAAGTTTGAGTTGAATGAAAAATGATGATATGTATTTTGATTATATAAGCAATGAAATGATTTCGGTATGCCATTACCTATAAACGGATTCATCATAATAAAGTAAAATTCGAACAGCTGTGTCGATGCTGCGTTTGTGCACAATATGTGGTGGCTCATTGTGGACCTTTGCACCATAAATCACCTAGAGCAAAGTGGATTGATTAGGATTTATGAGTCAATATCATATGCATATCACGTGGATATTGTTTGTTCGAATTATAAATTTATGCATGAAATATTTAAATTAACTAATTTGCTAGCTTAATCATTGCAAAATGCAAAGTCGTTGAATTGATTCTCTCTTTCTCTCTCTCTCTCTCTCTCTCTCTCTCTCTCTCTCTCTCTCTCTCTGTGTGTGTGTGTCTTCTGCTGTGTCTTTCTCTTTCATCTTTATTTTCAATTTGCACCAATTTCATGTCATAATTTTCTCAATTTCTGGAATTGAAATTTTTTAGACATGTTTGGAAAAATAATATTGAATAACGGTAACTTCGATTCGGTTTCATTTTATCAAAAAAAAAAAAAAAAAAAAAAAAAATCTATAATAATAAGTATTTCCATTCAATTCAATTTCATGATGATTTGTAATGCACTCGTTGATTCGCTTTCACCATATCTCTTCTCATCTTTCAGCGAAAATTTTTGTTTCTATTTAATCGAAACAAAATCGAGTTACATTAACTGGAACATCAATCATACTAATACAAAGCAACGCTATGATTTTGCTTCATTCACCCAATTGATACGGTGTGAAGTTTTCTGCTTCATTCAATCGCTCAACACAAACTGATCGAATTGATCAAATAAATTAACAAATGGCACGTTGCACGAATGGCAATATAGAATACGGGGAATTAGCATCTGATAGAATCACGTGCTGTATATGTATCAATAGTCTTATTAATTAACCGTAACTCGTTCATAGCAAAAGTGTACCATAACGATTTTGTGTTTTTTTTTCAAGCACCTAAAACTGGTTTTAGGCCAACTAACACGTACAGTTACAGAAACGCTTGGACCGTAGTACGGTCACCGTACATATCTTTAAATAACAATTGAATTCGATAAAGGTTGTCATTGGGCGTTAAGCGACACACTGTTAACGCGTCTAATTGCAACAATTCGTTTGGTGTGGCTAAAACCACTATTTTGCTGTCTACTACATAAACAATTAACTCGAATGAATGACGAACAAGAAAATGTTGTGTGCATAAAACGAAGGTGTATGAAAAATTGCCGCTTTGTGAGCGCGACAAAATTATTACTCATTTGGAACGATGAACATGAGTAAGTTTTATTGCAGAAAGTAGCCAACCGAAGAAAAGTTGAAGGTGAATCAAAAACTAACGCAATTATGCACGTTTGGAGTGTATATGAAGGTCCTTGAATGACCTTAACAGCACTCTGCAGACTCTCTGGAAAGAGACAGAGAGAGAATAGAAAATAAAATCGCCAATTACGTAAAATTTCACACATACACATTCATTATTCTCTCGCATATCTTCTTAAAGACAAAAAAAACTCGATTTTTATTCCAAGCCACTGAATCGATGGTATGAATCTGACTCTCTCGTGAAATTAATCAAATAAAACATGTTTTTCTTGTGCACACATAAATATACACACATACCATACGTATACAAGATTGAGAGAGATACAAACGTTCGGAAGTGAGAACCATTACCAATTTGATTAATTGGCTATTTGAAATACACCGCAACACACATAGCTTTTACTTTAAAGCCCACATTGCGAAAGTATTTTACGCTTTCGCTCAGCTGCATGGCGATGTATCAATTTAATACTTGTCTTGGCCGACCGAAATTACCACCGCCGTTGATTTCAACATCACACACATATTGCATTCACTTTTTTTTGCTAACGAAAGATAGAGAGATATTATAGATTTGCCAAAAACCACTAACTCTCAAATAAACATACACGCACACACACACACACACACACACACACACAAGATTGCAACCGAATTGGCTCAATCTAATCCACTCTGGAGCATAAAATGAAGAAAGAGAAAGAGAGCAACGATCAACATTCCGCAGAAAATGTTTATTGTACCAGTTCGATATTGCTTACATCGTGTGCCTTTGGGTGTTTATGATTGCAAATATGATTGCTATGTTGATGATAATGATAATTTTGTTGATGCTGTTGTTCTTTGTCATATTCCGAATGTCCAACCACCAAACTCAAATCAATTAATAAGCAAATAACAATTAATTCAGTAAACCATTTCAAATTTAATCGATTAATTGATGGAATTTCTACTGAATTAATTGCCATTTTTAGTTTCATTATCGACTCTATCGCCAGATTAGTTAATTATAGCTAGCGCTAGGCGGATGTTGTTGTTTTCGTTGTATCAGTTCGTTTTTTATAGGCTTGATTAAGATGATACAATTAATTGTATTGTTGCACTGAATAACATGCATTTTTTCATCCGAAAATAATTTTGTTTTTAAAATAAACACGATTCAAACACCACTGTTACATTTTTTGTACGGATAGAATTGATTTTTTTCCACGACATTTATGCAAACATTTGAGGTCTTAATATTTGAAAATTGTATACAATAGTAGTTTGCTGTGTGAATTGTAAACGAACCGTATGCCTCAATGTATGTGCAATCTTTGACTGGCGAACTCAAACTGGTAAAAGATGTTGTAAACCAACTCGCTTTTCACTTCAATTCAAAGACAAATGCACACACACACACACACAATCACATAGAAACCAACTAGTTGTTATTATTGAATCAATACAATCACAATGATGCAAACAAAATTGAACGTCAGCGAACGTTAATTGAATGCAATGAATTAATTGACTTGAGTATTTGTTGGAATTTTATTTACAAAACATTGAACACCGTCTAGTTGTTATTAGAAATTGTGTTAATTGAGTTGTTAAATGAACACAGAAATCAAAACCTATTACATTCACAATTTCAATGCAAATGTTTGCGTAAATACAATGACGTTTCTTAGACATTGAGTGAAATTTGTTACATTTCCAATGGTTTCCAATTTCCAGTTTCCAGGCTCAACGGACAAATGTCAACATTCCAGTATTCAGCTGCTATTTGAAATGGGATATTATTTGAGCATTAAAAACGGTAGATTGAGAACTTCAGAAAAAATATATATGATTTTTTAAATTTTTATTCATTTCATATTTTTGATTACATTTATGGAAAATTTCTTTTTTTTTTGTACAATAGAAAATAAGTGTTTAATAAAAAAAAAATTTGATCGATATGCGATATATATGATTAGATTTTTGTATGTTTTAAAAGTCAGTTTTTGTAAAAACGGGAAAATATTGAATTTGTAAGGCCAAAAAAATCAAAACAAAAACGGGTCCGATAAATTGCGTGGTAGACTTGACATGGGTTTGACTCGAATGAGGCTGCTATTTGGTATGATGAATTTTGACTGAACGATGACCTCTTTCGCTAGGAAGATGGTTGTTGGGCAGGCTCCGTTCAGTCTTTCGTTTAGTTTGTTTAAAAATATGCGTGCATTATGTAGATCGATGATGTCTCTTGGATGTGTGACGCATGAGTTCGGAGTAAAGCTAACTATTAGGTGTCCCAGTTGCTTTGATCTCGCTAGAAATGGTATTGTCAGCGGCTTGAAAGTCGATCCAAATTGGCACAAACTGTATTTAATGTACAAGCGAACTGTTTGTAAACGCGGCAAATACATTACGATCTTCCATGCACGTTGTCTGTCATCTAGCGCCAATTTAAGCGAAAGTGATCGTAGATTTTCCATTGAGGTAAAAACTCGATCAACGAGAACATTGTCCGTGGAGAAAAGTCCATGAAATCCTTGCAAGCTTGGCAATGAGCTTACATTTTTGATGTGTTTCACATTTTCTTCACTATCAAATGGCATGGTATAGTGAAACACAATTTCGACACGCCTAAATCGTTTACTGTATTGGCATAACATTGACGAAATTCGTTCCAAGTCTTCGGGCATCTCACAATGCACTATGAAAACATCCAAATCGATGGCGGAATTCAATGTGATCGCGATAAAATTTAAACCCATACAGTTGATGTGCTTGATATTACGATTATTTTGGAAAAAGATCGGAATTCTTATATAATCGATAGAACTTTTGTCGCAAACCCAAAATGTGAGACTGTGGAGTGTTCGGTACACTGTTTCCAACCATGTTTTTCCGCATGCAAACTTAGGGGCCTTGTTCTTTATCCGCAAGTGTTGTAAATTTTTACAATACACGAGAAACTGCGTGTGGATGTCTGACACAAGTGTTCCATTGAATGAGATTGTTTCCTATAGGACAATATATTGAAAAAAAAGAAAAAGTGAATTAGTTTAAATTTTGGTCAAATATAGGAAAAATTCTTAATAATACCAAATTTTCCAAATTCATTTTGATGGCATCACCGTAGTCATGGTTTTTCGATGAACAATCAAGCCGATTGATACTGAGCTCCATCAAACTGACACTGGCTTCTGAATGGCTTTGCACATACTTGAACAATGGCATTGGATTTAAGTCGAATATATATGAGGAAACCGAAATGTGCTGAAAATATCGACTAAAGCTGATATCAGATCTTTCTTTGTATTTTATTAGGAGCTGATGATTGCTTATCATTTCAATCGCCATGGAATGATTCGGATGGTCACGTTGATATTGTAAGCCAGCATATCCTCGTAGAACTTTGCACGTTTGACCAACAGATATCAAATCTTCGGTTGGTAGCCATTGCAAAATTGATATCATGCATTTTTTATTCAGACCTGTGAAGTGTGTTGGTTTGCTCGGTTTTTTAAATGCCGATTTCTTTAATACTTTGAAACGTTTGGCCGGTGGTGCCATTTTTACTTTTTTTTGTTGCAACGTCGTATGGCATATAAATTGCGTCTCAGTTATCCTTACGATCACTAGTTCACAATTTCAAAATTCCATGCACACAGCTATCCTTTCAATCGACAAATAAATGACGTTTGACATTTCAACAAATGTTGAGCGCGTAATTTTCATTCGTATTGGTTAATGGAAAGCTAAGATCACAACCGAAGCGAAGAAAATCAAACCATCAAATCGAAATACTAAAGGAACCGAAAGAAAATGACGTCATCAAATATAACAAATAATGAATATGCAGTGTCGTGTGAAAAGAAACCAACGCACACATTTTCAAAA
This sequence comes from Contarinia nasturtii, assembly GCF_009176525.2. Lineage (NCBI taxonomy): Eukaryota > Metazoa > Arthropoda > Insecta > Diptera > Cecidomyiidae > Contarinia > Contarinia nasturtii. The sequence goes on along the minus strand of NW_022199689.1, from coordinate 846,127 downwards.
CTCAATTCTCCACGGTGATGATGATGAGATGCTGTGTAAACAAGTGTGTAAAACACATAATTATATGAATGGTATTTCTCTGAACAGTCGAAAATAAAATAAACATTTTTTTCATGCTTTATTTAATGCGATTTTTTTCATTCCACACTCTTTCTCGTAGCAGTCAAAACAACTGAAGCATTGTATTTGCGTTGAGAAAGAGATTTCCTTAAAAACGAAATTATTGTAATTGGTTCAAACTCAAACCGAACAATTCCACTTGAAAATTCGGCTCAATTTTCTAAAGAAAGACACTCATGTTGATGACAGTTTGTCATTGACAAATTTTGTGAAACAACAATTATTGCGAAAGAATTTTTATTGTTTTTTATTTCTGAAAGAATTACATTCAACAATTGTATTCTTGAAACATGTTACAATTGTATTCTTGAAACTCATATTTTCTGAACGGTACTTGCAATAGCTTCTTTTGCGAGATCTTTTGCCGTGTCGAAAATCCTTTCAGCACCCTGAGTTATCTTGTATATGGCCTCCGAAATATTAACTTCAGTTTGAAAGTGACAATAGGAAAATAATGTCAAAGAAAAACATAAATTAGAACCTTGTGAAAAAAAGAATCTAAATAATTTTTTTACCTGGATTTGGAGCAGCAAGTGCAACAGCAGCAAACATACCAATGAGGAATATGACGAAAAAGTACTTCATGCTTTTCGAATATTGAAACGTTGATAGATATACAAACGATCTATATGCCAAAGAACTGAGTTCCAAGTGATTTATTCGATGAAAACCATTCCCTTTGCGGGTATAAACTTTACTCGTTCTCATTTTCTGCTTTATTAATTTCTCATTTTTTGTTTAATGGCTTCATTTAACATAAAATATCAATCATTTTAACGACTTAACTTTACCGAGCATGGTATTTGGTTCAATTTGTTTTATTTCCTAACGAAAAAGTTTTATTACTATATTTGAATTTGAGGAAGTTTATGCAAAACTGTCAATATAAAGTGTTGGTCCATTTGAGATTTTTTTTGGTGACCGGTCATATTTTCCCCGGTTACAATTTCCCCCATACAAATCTAATGGAGAATTTATGTCCGAAATATTGAAGAAAATAATTCCTTTTAAAATTTGGTCATATTTTCCCCAAGAAAAATAGTTTATTTTCGGGAAATTGCGGCCAAAAACCCAGGGAGACTATTTCCAATTCGATTTGGACGTAATTTCCCGGGGAAAATATTACCAAACTGATGGAGAATTTACATCCAAAACTAAATGGATACAATTTCTCCATACATTTTTTTCAAAAAATGGAAGAAATTGTGGCCAAAATTCGAAAAAAAATCTAAAGAAATAATTTAAAAATGTACTTAAATGTACCGCTTTTTTTAAAAACGCCATACTAGTTTGGATAATATTTGAAAAAGGTCACATTTCGGTAAATTTAAATTTTCCGGTATAGACCAAGAGCCACTCCAACAAGTAACTTTTTTTTTTTGCTTTATGTCAGAAAACTATATTGAACCATCGATTTTTCATCATAAAATAACACTAAATTATAAAAATCTGCACTTAAATACACATATTTATTGTTTTCTGCATAAATAAAATTACATTAGAGTGGTTCGATTTTGATATTTTTACGAGAATCAAAAATCGTACCCCCATAATCTCTGTAGGATGGTCATAGATACACGACTATGATAACTGTTTTGAAAAATAAATACCTTTCCTTTCTGTGTCAAACCCAGGACTATTGACTGTAAAAACAGTTAGCTAACTATAGTCACTTATAGTCAATAGTAATCTAATCACTTTCTTTCCACTTATATAAAAATCTCAAAACTTCATATTAAAATCCCCAAAAAATTGGATTTTTGTATGGGAACTATGTCTGTATGATGAAGTAAAAACGTGAAACTTTGCAAAGATTTTTTTTTACCAAAAAATAAGATCCTGAAAAGTTTGAAGTAATTTGGATCAAAGTGAAACACATTTCCCATATAAAATTTTCGTTTTTTTGTGATTTTTATATGAAAAGTGTATCAAAAATTGGTTGTATCTCAAAATAAATGTCAGATTCGGTTTTCTCGTGTCAAAAATGATTTTTTTTGTTTGTTATCAAAATCACTTCAAATTATTTTTCGAAAAATTTGAGAATTTTTCAGTGTATATCATAGTGAAGTACAATAAAACACGTAGCCTCAAGAAATCATAAAAAGCCATGTTTAATAGAAATACCTAGAAATATTTTGTCTTTTTTGTGGGGAATTTATGTCCGAAATATTGGAGAAAATAATTCCTTTTTAAATTTGGTCATATTTTCCCCAAGAAAAATATTTTATTTTCGGGAAATTATGGCCAAAAACCCGGGGAGACTATTTCCAATTCGGTTTGGACGTAATTTCCCGGGGAAAATATTACCAAACTGATGGAGAAATTATATCCAAAACTGAATGGCTATAATTTCCCCAGATATTTTTTTAAAAATTTGGGAAATTATGACCGAAATTTGGGGAAATTGTAACCGGGGAAGATATGTCCTGTAGCCATTTTTTTTAACTATCAAGAAAAATCGATATATTTTTTTCATGGATGAGTGAACTGATTCAGAAAACGCGCTCTAAATACGTTGAGCAATTATCGTAGATAAACGGATTTTCAGTTCAATGACAAAAAGCATAACCAATCTTTTTAAATAGATATACATAAAGGTTTAAAATAAATTTAAATGTTACTATTAGCATTTCGAAATCATCAAAGATCCTAGTTTTCTCTAAAATTTGATTTTAAAAACATTTTTACAAAGAAGACTTGTAATGTTCAATGATATGGAACTCATACCAATCGGAAAGGGAAGTGTGTTGATATGATTAAATGTAATTGTTTTATCAAATCATTTGTACATTGCAGTGTTTTTTGCTTTTACATTTTTTCAAACATCACCGTTGCTGACAATTTCTCCAAAAAATAATCTTGCTTGTGGTCGACTCAGCGATAAGATAAAATATCATGGTGAAAGAAGAAGAGGCAGAAACAAAATTAATTTATATGAGTGGCATATGCGACGAAACAAATATATTTCATTATATTATAATTAGTAAGTTTTATTTTTGTTTTACATCAAAAATTATTTTTCTTATTAACCGAGAGATATATTTGTAAAATTTCCAAACATTTGACTAATTTTTCCCTTTATTTGTCGAAATTTTCTACTTCCACTTTTTGCTAGAATTTCTTTGATAATATCAATAATAGCTTCTAGAGTTGCAATGACAGTGTCCCAATCTCCTTTCTCCGTTGCTTCAGTTAGAGTTTGCATGATGTTCAATAAAACATTCGAAATGTTGACACTATCTACAAATCCCAAAAAATCCTCATTAGTTAATCCTTAATAGATGTTGTATTGAATAAATGTTTCATAGGGATAGAATGTGTGTTACCTGAATTATCATCAGAGAGAACTTTGGTGCTCATAATCGCAATAAACCAAACAATGAACAACGGTGTGATCGATGATTGCATGTTGTAATGTTACCACTGTGTGTTAGAGTTTTACTAAAATTTTCAACAAATCTGAACATTATTGGTAGTCAACATTTGTGTCGAGATTTGACCATTTAATTACGGATCTAAATTGGTCATTTTTGGTCATTAAGAGATATAATCAAACTGGCGTGGTGTAACAGTACAATCATGAATAATATATTGTATGTTATGGTTGCCTGATTGGAATGCGGAAATATTTTACCAATAATTAGTTTGGATTCTTCTGATAATGTTACAAATACGTACAAATGTCATCGCTTCATGATGAATATCATAACGATTAGAAATTACTGACCAACTTTATATGAAAAAAGGGAAATGTATTGATGCAAAAAAAACTTGAGACAAAAGATATCAAATAAGACATTTCTTCAAAACAATTTTATTAGTTTGGAATAAATACTTCATTAATGGATTTCATTTTTCATTTGCAAGACATTGAATAAATATTCAACTGCTTGTCTTTTTAAAAGATCCCAATTTACTGAAGACTTTTTGACCCGTATAACCCAATAAAATTCCGGGTTTTTTAAAGACTTTCAATCGATTGAATGCACTTTTCTTCAAATCGATTGAATTCATAATCCAAGTGTTCATTAGCAAATCGGTGCAGTAGCTTCCAATTTTCTGAATTCTGTAATCATTTGGATTTTCTTTTGCCCTGTGAATATTAAAAATGTTGAATAAAAAAAAATGTTAAATGTGTGAGTTAATTGATAATATTGTGAACGTACAATTGATCGCGAAGGGTCTTCAATTTTGTGGCATATGTATTAAAGTCTGATTTGGCTCTGTAAAGTTATGAAATTAGATAGCTATAGCTCTATTATGGTTAGTTTCTATAGAAAATTACTTTTCAAATTCAATGTCGGTGAAGGTACTTGTTCTGGTTTGTTTGTTATATGCGTTTTCAAATGCGTTTACGTGTTTATTGGCCCCAGCGGCTATGCTTGTGAAAACAGTTTCTATACTTTTTTCTATATTTTGCGTTCTATTGAATCAAAAGCAATTGCAGTTATTACTATTTCAACCAGTATAAATACCCTCTGATCAAAAAGTTCTCGGAAATCGCGAATTAAAAATGAAAATGAAATTTCTTGTGCGGATACATTAAGAATGATACAGAAAGCCTTTGGGGATATTTCCATCAAGAAAACAACATCATCCGAATGGCGCGAAAAAAACGAGCCGAAACCCAAAAAACCACGTCAAAGTCGGTCGAAAGTGAAAGTGTTGCTGACGGTATTCTTTGATTATCGCGGTGTTGTCCATTACGAATTCTTGCCAGAAGGTCAAACCGTCAATAAAGAGTATTATCTGGCTGTTATGAAGCGTTTGCGCGAGAAAATTCGCTTGAAGAGACGAGAATTGTGGACCGAAAACTCATGGATTTTGCATCACGATAACGCGCCATCCCATACGGCTCTCGTTGTTTGTGAATTCTTGGCAAAAAATCAAACCAAAGTCATTGCTCAAGCACCGTATTCGCCAGATATGGCTCCGTGTGACTTTTTTCTTTTCTCCAGACTCAAATTGCCACTGAGGGGTAAGCATTTGGACACAATTGAAAACATCTAACAAAAATCGAAAAAGGCCCTTAGCGAGATTTCAGCGCCGGCCTATGGCAAGTGCATGGATGAATGGATCAAACGTTGGGAAGCATGTGTTAATTCTAATGGTAGTTATTTTGAAGGTGACAATAAAGATTTGCATTAAAAATGTATTCGAGTGTGTTTTTTTTTACAATTTCCGAGAACTTTTTGATCAGAGGGTACAACTTACGTGTTGAATTGCAACTTCTTTGAATTGCCCTTGAAAATTCTTCCTTTCAAGCTTGCAAAAAATGATGTTGAATTTTTGGTATCATCCTGAAAACATCTAAATAAAAACGTGAACTAGAAGTGTACACAACTTATTTTGAAAAAATATATATAGTTTTATGACCACAACTTACCGATTCATCCAAGCTGTTTGATTTAATATTTTTTGAGCTTCATTGACACGTGATTGATAAACAATCACATTAGATATAACAGCAATTTCGTTACTCTGCGATCTAGGCAGCGCTGCAATTTCATCAGCTCCAACGATAGAAATCTGCTTTAAAATTTAAAAACTAAATTTGTATATGAAAAATGGTTGTTTTATTGAAAAATGTCATTCAATCATCCAATCATGTAGGACTTTACTACAATCATTGAATATCACTACTTTTTAGCGACAACCAATAAATTGCGCTCGAGTTGAAATATTTTCATGACAGTCTACAAAAATCCTAACAAATTTACTAACCAAAACCACGATCAATACACTTGAAAATAAGAATATATTCATTTTGAAATTCTCAATCAATTTATATTCAACGTTTTAAAAACAGCACTTCTGTAGTTCAACGATGAATAAGGAGATCTCACAAAAAACGCTTGAAATATATATTGACGTTTATTAAAATTTTATTGTATAGAACAAAAATTTAATATAAAAACTCATTACTTCTTTTCATTTTAATTATTTCATTGAACAACTTTGCTACTCATTAAGTCAGAACTGAAATTAAATTTGAAATTAAAACAAATGTATTCTGTATTTGAAGAGATACTATGAATGAATTTTAGTTTACGGGTTTTACTGATATCGGTCATATGCCGATTTTTATATACCAATTAAATGATTTTTCATTAAGTACATGGTCGTATTTCTAATTGATAAAGACTGATAAAAAAACTAGTTTTATTATTATTAATCATAATAAGATATGCATTTTATTTTTACATATTTTTATACTTTTTCCTTTCTTAATAATGTTTTTTTTTGTGATTAAGATGTGGAGTACAATTTTTAGTTAAAGAATTTCCATTACAACAGTTTTGATTTGTTTAATTTATGTTGAAATTTCAACAAGTATTTTCTGTAGCTTTTGTTTGGTTTTTTGTTCAAATGCACGCGCATCATTTAAATTGACCTTATTCGATGACAATTTTTCTTTGAAATCATTCAATAAGGGCACTGATTCTAAAAGTAACTTCCGTATTTTCTCATTTGTGGTTGTTTTTATTATTTCGTTGATTTTCCTATCGGCAATTTGCAAAGTTTCAGCAACCTCCTTTAAGTCACCTTTGCTTATAGCTGAACTTAATTTTTCAAATAAACTCTTTAGCGCGGCTGCAATATTAGCTGTAAATAAATGAGTTACACTCCAAAAAAAAAAATGAGTTACACGTCTTTACCAGATTCATCGTTAGCAACTGCCATAGAGCTTAAGAATAAAACAAAGCCGATCACGAATAAAAAAACATTAGATGCTTTCATGTTGAACTTATTGATTGAAAAATTAACACTTTTAAAATTGATGTATTCCTTCCAACAGAACTTACACTGTTTGTCTTCGTTTCAGGATTTTTTTTCCTTTTATATCCAAATTTCAGACAATCTTTTTATTGTCAACACGATCAAGTTTTTTTTATTCTATTCATTATAGATTTGATTTCAAATGTCACATAGGCCATTAAGTCATCATTAAGTTATTTCTTGTCCAATGCACAAATATTAAGTTACCCGTTTTGATTAAATCTTTTAACGACCTTGATCATGAAGATTTGATCGACAAATGTTAAACGGTTTCAAATGTTCATTTGCTTGAATCAAAAAATATCAAAGGATCAATCTTGTCTTGTCTTGATGTTACAATGTACATATTTGTAATTTTCGAAAAATCTATAGTCGACAATATTAGAATTTCTTATCAATACTACAACTCTTCATCGTCTGATATCAGCAAGAATCTATGTCAACTCCTCACGAATTCTCATATGTTGTACTTCTTGACAAAAATCATACAACTGGGATTCAACAACCTTTAGAGCTTCTATTACCATTACTCTCCAAACTTGTACTCAAACTTACAAGCACTCTATGTAAAACTGATCCAGCTATTATTATTTTTGTAATGTTCATTAACTAATCAAAAAATTGGAAAGCAAAAGTTTAAAAAAATATATTTTCGAACCTACCTGTAGTATCATCACATAAAACAACGGTGGCATAAAAATATAGTGAAAACCAGACCGTGATTAATAATTTCATGTTGATTCTTTAGTCCACTTAACAATTTGAGGATTCGGTTTCTTTTCAAATAGTCTATAAAATTAAAATCGTAAATGATGAATTTGGCCGAGATAATCGCCATGCATTAACAAAATATCAGCTTGGGTTTTGATAACTACCAAAAAAATTATTTCGTTTTGATAGCGCGGAAATACGTATGGTATATCTACGAGAATATTCGTTTTCTGTGGTGTTTTGTGATAATTTTTGTTTAAAGATTTTAGCATAATTCACATGTGAATAGAAAGGCATAGTAAATGAAGAATCGAAAGTTCTTTTGAAAGCATGCAGCCTGTTAACCTTTGCACGACTACATGTTATCAAGTCCACTATTGAACTGCTATCTGTGTCAGTTTTTTTCATAATTTTATTTTTATATATGTTTTATTTTGGAAAAAAACCCAAACAATAATTTTATTTTTCAAATTGTGTTTAAAAAAAAAAAACAAACAAACAAATCAACATTTCATTGATTTGAGTTTTGTTGTGCAATATTTTTAATTTTATCGGCCACATTTTGTTTGAATGCGTCTTTGGCGTTATTTAAGAAAGAGCGTACATCATCCAAATTTCCTGTACCTGACGAAAGTTTTTGTATTAACTGGTTGATGTCAGCACGAAATTTGATGAGCTTCTCGTTATCATTTCCATTGTGAATCAAATCATTCAAACGAGACACAGACGCGTTCAAAACTTCGGTCACTTTGGTCATATCACCACTGGCCACACTTGTGCCCAATTTTTCAAGTAACCCATGCAAAACAACCGGAACAGTTTCACCACCTGCTTTTCATGTAAAATTGTATTCATTAATGAAAGTAAAAACCTCTCTATTGCGGTATCTCGTGGATCGAAGTGATTTGGAGGTTTTCATTTTTGGATGTAATTATTAAGATTGATTTTCCGTTAGTTGGAAAATTAAATATTTATTTACCTGACGCACTCGCAGGCGTATCGTCACAAAGAACGATTGCTGCAAAGCAGCTCAAAATAAACAAAGCAATGAAAAATGATTTCATTTTTAAACTCTTTTAAAGAATATAAATTTCAATTTAAGACAGTGAGAAAGTAGTAGATTGTTATTGATTAAATTTATACCCTTTTGACAACAAGATCGCAAATGATGGACTTTGCAGAGATGAGTTCGTTTATATACAAACAATCAAGTGACGTGGTTCTTTTTAATTACCGAAAGAAAATTGGTTTGTTTTGATCGCAAAGAAATTACAAGAGATTGCCGCATCATCATGTACTTGCAAATAATACAAGTCCAAGGTTACTTTTGGTTTCAACACGAAATTCGTTTTAAATTGGCTTCTGATCAAATCGCAACAACAACAACAAAAACAAAAAAATAATAATTCGGATCGGAGAACATATTTTTAAAAAATATATGAAAACTGAGCAAGTATGGAAAGTCAAAGCACAACATTTTATTATTTCACTATTATGTAAAGTAATTTTGAACTTAATACAAAATAATAATAGCAAAACTCAAAATAGAATTATATATTTTTTCTCTTAATAAATGCTCTCTCTTTCTCTTTGAAAAACTGATTAAACTTTTACAACAATTGTGTGACTTCAAACTATTTAAAATTGATTTAGTCAAATAATTTCTATTAAAGTTGTGCAGGGTAGAAACCACCTGAAAAAGAAAACACAGAACAAATATTAACAATATTTATGGGAGTATTGTTTTATAGAAAAAAGAACGATACTTGGCTGTTGCATACTTTCGGGCGATTTGAATGGATTTTTGAAATGGATTTTCATGTGCATTTTATCATTGGTTTGGCTAATAAATCAACCATTAAATGTGTAACCAATTTTATGGTCTAAAATGTTAACACGCGATATGAAAAACAAACTGACATAGAAGACAGAATGCATCCATTCAAGGGCGTTATAAACTTGGAATTGTGTTCTGATTCCGATGAGAACAAAAGAATTTTGAGTTTGATTGACATGAAAAAAATACATTCGAAATGAATTGCATTCTAAGTTTAACAATAAATTGTCGAAATGTCTAGCATAATGGAAATTGGAGTCAATTTTTTGTTTCTTTCCTTCATATTTATTTACAATATTTACATATTTAATTGGAATCGGAAATCAGTTGTAACCACGATAGCCTGTGCCTGTAATGTAATTCATTTCGCGTGATGGCAAAAATCCATACTGATCTGTACCACGATAGTATCCAAAGCCAAGATTCCGTTGTCCGTTATAATTGTTGTTGTTATAGCCACCATATTGTTGCAAACCACCATTACCTCCAGAGCAAACGATTTTATATTTAATAACCAGGCATATTTTTATTTTAAAAAGATTAACATACCACCGTATCCACCTAGAAAAGAATCACAAAAGAAAAACGGAAATAATGAACATTTATCAACATATTATGAACAGTTTTTGAAAAAATTATTGATATAAATGCATACCATAGCCACCAAAATTTCCAGCACTTCCACCATATGAACCCCCTAAAAAAGCGCCAGAATATGCACAATTTTCATCGAAAAATTATAAAAAATTTGAAAAGATCTAAAGATTTTTTTTTCAAGAGATATTTTTGCTCACCCAAAATGTTTGTTCCCAAACCTCCTCCAAGCCCATTGGAGCCAGGATAATAGCTACCAAAACCACCGCCTATTCCACCTTGAGGATTATAACCTGAATAATATCCACCTTGTCCTTGATAAAAACCATTTCCACCATAGATTGGCCGCTGATAGCTTGGATAACGATTGAATAAACTGCTCAAATCAAATACTACATCAAAGAGACCAATATGATGCACTAGATTAATCATTCTGATTTTGATTTCACAAATTTTATTTATTGATAGCATCAAATTCTAAATCAAATTTTCACTTATCCATTACATCTTTCGGTAGGTGTGTTCGACTGTTGCGGTCTTGCTGTGGCAATATTGGCTCCCACAATAATCAGAGCAACAGACATCTGAAAAGAATATAGATAATTTTTGCATGTTAGAAAATTTATGTCTTCTTGATTTCATACACAACAACAACAAATCAACTGAATAATTCATAAATTAACTACAATTGCTTATTTTAAAAAGAATTTATTTGCGCTGCTAATTTGCATAAAATTCGAATGAATGAAAAATTTGTAATGAAGATGAGTGTGTGTGTGAAATAGACACTGTATAAATTTAATAAAATTAAAGTCATGGTTCATTTTTAAAAATAGCTTTTTTGTTAAATATTTTTTTTGCTCTTTCGCTACAAATTCTAAGAAGTCTTCTTCCGCCAAAATACTGAATGACGCAATGAATCGAAATAATTTGAAAATTAGTATTTTTTTGTTTGTGTCCATCGTAAATTGATTCATTTAATTTTCGTATGAAGATAAAAAAAAACATAGCATTTTGAAGAATAACAGATGACTTCATCAGTTCTAACTGAATCTTGAACAATACGAAAGAAATAATTACATCCGCGAAGTATATATTGTGTCAAGACTAGCCAAATGCTAATTTTCACGCGTCTTGAACACCATTGCCACCATATAATGTCTAGAAATATTACATGAGAGCAATACGATGAAAGTGTTTTATCGATTTAGAGGTTGAACAATTCCCTTTCAAGTTCTGACTCAATGTTTTCAATTTTTTGTGAACAATTTTTTTTCGATCAATTCGATTTTTCACGGAAAATATTTTTTTTATTTTCGTATTCATCAATAATTGAAAAAATATCAAAGGGAAATCTTCCTTTCAAAGGAATAAAAAAATTCGAAAACGACAAAGTTTCACTTTCTATTCACAAAAAAAGTCAACAAATAATGATAAATGAATAATAATGATATTCTACTACTTACAATAATTTTATTCCAATTCATGTTTTGCTGATTTTGCTGACGCTGTGTGTCCGGAACGAATGAATAGCGTTGACTGAATGAAATCGCGAAAATCGTTTGTAATTTGCATTATTCTATTGAATGCGAGTGGGAAAAAAGCATATTGTATTACAGACGCAAAACAGATATATAGACAAACCGTGATTTCAATTTGTGATTTTATTTTGGTTTATATCTATGTTCAAATATGCAACAATACACACACAGAGAGAGATATTGAACGGAAGCTAATTTGAAGAAAAAAATGCGAATGAGCGCATCAAAATATTGTTTGAATCGTTTGAAATAATAGCACACACGAGACGTTGAACCGATTTTGACGGAAAATGGCAAAGCAAGGAAGAGGAATGAATATGCACAGAACAATTGTGTTTGACTGTTTGCGCCAAAACAATAGCGCCCATGTGCATTACCGTCCAAATCGTTGATTTTCACATGAAAGATATGGCAGTTTTTTTTATACTACTATGCTATCGAAGCACACGAAAGACCATTTAATATTCGATTGCATTGACTCTTCGTCGCACATCAAAAGATGCATTTTTCAGACGCTCAACTGATTACATCTAATTGAACGTAATTTTAAGTCGCGTGTATGTATAATATGTGAGACAATTGCAATGCGGTGGCAAATTACACACATTTTCCAGAAAAAAGTACATTGTTTGAATGCATTTAAGAAGATTAATTACAAACAAATTTTCACCACTAATTGCTTTATATTAACAAAAGATGACTTGAATTTTCATCAAACAAATTTTCATCGTACCGGCAAAAACAATAACACTACACACTTTCACACTACGTCGAATTGATCGTTTACAATCGTTTTTATGTTGAACTAGATGTTGAATGAAACTTTATGGTTAGCTCATTCATTTGCCGCACAATTTGAACTGTGATTTTGATCTATTATTCCAGCAGATATTTATAGTGAATCCAACCAATTCTTGTGTAAACATATGATTCAATGTATTACGCACTTAATATTTCTCATTATTTATATTTACGTTTTGTCCGAAAAGATAACAAAAGAATACAATTTTCTTAGACTTGTGTGTGCAATTAGTCTCAATGTGAAATTGAAGATAGTATGCAGCGTACATGAATCAGTGGGAATAATTTTTTTTGGCACGTTATCTTGTTCCAACATCGATAGTATTTGCATTTTAAATCGCGTTTGTTTGCCATCGCTATAAAACGCACCTTAAAAATGTGTCGCTGCACATTACTTTTTGTTTGGAAGTATTTTATGCGAAACATTTGTTTGTTATTTAACCAAACAATTGAATGACCATCAAATGATGAATATACAATACCTTATCATAAAGCAAATTAAGTTTTTTGTATGACACATTATTTTATAGTAAATAAGCAAGAATTTTTGGTTTTCCATCGTAGAATTGTGTAATTCGAAAATATTTTTTGTTGGTCTAGGTCGGCCAATTGTCAAAATGACATAAGAGCTCTATTACAACGACTTTCTATTGAAATACAACATACACACACACCCTCTTGCTATCTCTTATTCTAAATCACCGACAAAAATATGTACTCATTCTATTTTCTCTTTCAACAACCATCGCTCAATATACAGTTACAAAAAAAAGCATCAACACATTTCTTATCCTCTTATCGATGTCTGTGTGTAACTCTTACTTTTAACCGTTGTGCAACAGAGTGAATAAAAACAATGCCAATATAATGCATTGTGTCAATAACTGTCTATTGAAAATCCACCGAATAGATTATAGCATAGTTTATACTTGGTATTCGAATCAAACAGCTGAAAAATGAGTATGGCTGCACATCAAAATCCCGGCGCATCATTGCCTGCAATTGAAAAAACATCAGAAGAAGCAGACACATGCGTCTTAAATGTGGACATAAAAACCATACGAAGTCACGTCAAAGATCCGAAATTTACCAGCCCGTACACCTTATTGGAAATCTATGGTAAGCATCATTGGTTTTGGAAGTTTTTGATAACACTCATAATAAAAGAAGGAAAATATGACATATACAACATAATCTATTAAACTAGCGACCATTAATCGAATCAGCGGTTTTGGAAAAAGGAGCCATCTGAATTTACGGAGCATGGACAATATCTATGCAATCGAAGCGATCTTCTTTGGAAACATTCTACTATTTCAAGCTGGTAATTTTTCTATTTTTCACAATTGAATCATATCAAATAGATAAAACCATTGTCTTATGTTTGCAGGTAATATAGTTCGCGTTGTGGGTCAGTTGGTCGGTCATCAGAGTGGCCAACTAAAAATTCTCAAGATGTCAAAGATTGATTTCATCAAAGAGGCTGCATTGATCAGTCGTCTAACGGCCATCAGCACCCTTGAATTCACTAAAGTACCAAAATAAATCGAAATTGTTCTCTTACTAACATTAATAAAAAATCTGTTCGAAAATGAAAGGAGGATGGACGATATGGAGAGAGATCGAAAAATATTATAAATAAATCGAAACAACATCATTTTTTTATTTCTTACTAACTTGTGTTTTATCATCTTAAAATTTTCCATAAAATCATGTTTTTTTTTTGTCTACCCAAGCACTAAAATTGCACCGTTCGCCCGAGGTATTTTGTTTCATGTTTTCGTAAAACCCCCGAGGCGAACAGTGCAATTTGATTGCTTGATATATTTCTTTTATACTTTTTTTTATTGAAGAAGCTCAATTTATAAAAAAATGCCGATTCATTTCATTTATCCAGTCCATTCCCCTACATATATCACAAAAGTCTACGCTATTTGCTTAGCTCAAACGAATTTATCGAATTTATCAAGAAAGATGCTTTACAATGACATTTGTTTTTCTTTTATCGATTAACTGTTTATCACAAATTAAAAAGAATGAATCATTTTTACTTAAATCGCTTTTGTTCTCTGTTCTCATACTTTTCGTTAATATATTGCATTAGTATACTATATATTGTATTATATATAAATCTATAGTGAACAACTTCATATAGTACATGAAATTGATAACAAATCTAATTATGAGATATTCGAAATCAATTTGGCGCCGTAATAAAGGGTAGTTATGTCATGACACCGTATCGAAGCGAAGAGTCATCTTCATTTTGGCCATCGTTGAAGTGACGTTGTGGCAATACCTCTCGTATACTATCATATAAACGACGTATAAACGATTTGTATTCCAAATCGACTGATGATGTTTCACCAAAATTAAAATCAGCTACCTCGACCGAATACCTAAAGATCAAAACATGTACGATTATTATGTTATCATAATTAAAAGAAATATTTTCACACATACCGATTTCTGCGTGCTACATAATTTGCTACACCGAATATAATTGCAACGATAGCAATGAGAATGAAAATAACTGGAACAACAATAACTGACAGTTGGGATTGCTTTTGCACTTCATATGTGTTGATTGTTATAACTTTTGTATGATTTGTTATCTGATTTTTTACTTGTAATAAAATCGTAAATGATGTTTCGTCTATAAAAAAGAAACGTCGAATTTGAAACCAAGGTGTATTGCTTGTTATCCAGCTACCTTCATCATTGCCACACGTATCATTTGCGGATATATTGTATGGACCACATCTCAATTCATAACAATATTGATACGGTGGCGAACCACTCCATGATATGTTTAAATTCAATCCATCTTCACGCTTAATCCATAAATTACCTAGGGGAGAATCACGAAAGAAAATAGTAGAATTAATTTGAAATAATCGACAAATAATCGAAAAAGAATCAATAACAATCACAATAAATTACCCGTTGCAGTGGGCACTGTTAACGGATCTGAAAGTAAAAGAAAACGTCTATGAGTATCGAATAAAGAAATATTCGCTTTTAATTAAAACTTACTGCGAACAGCAACATTTCGTGTGAAATAACCGTAAATTTTCTTAGGATCGGGTGCAACATTCGATTTATTAAAACAAACATAAGGTTGATCAATCATGTACGGCAAACGGGTTATTGGTGAAAAAGTGGTGGACATTGGGTCTTCTGTTGCATTCGCCAAATCTTTCGGATCAATTTCACCATTCTGTATTAACATGCTAGCTGTTTCATTGGCATATTGCTCACTTTGTATATTGCGACGCCTTCTATTTGTTTTTGGTGTTGTGGTTGTTGTTGACGTTGTTGTTGTTGTGGACGGTGTGGTCGTTGACGTAGTACTGGTTGTTGTTGTCGTAGTTGTAGTGGTAGTTGTTGTGGTTGTCGTTGGCTGAGGCTGTGGTCGAGGTTCAAATGATGCGACCAACAAAGCTTCAAGATTATGTGTTGAATTTTCTTTTTTGAAAATATTTGTTGAATTCCATTGATCCGTTTGTCCGACATACTCACAATCCACGAACCAATAAACTGTAAAATACGTCGCATTTGCTATACTCATAAAATCACCATCACGGATTCGGATTAATTGATTTAATTGCGTTGCACTTGATATGTAATCGGTTTGCCGTTCAGTACCATTTTGCGCTAGCACCAATTGACCATTCAATACGTCTGAAAAAAAGGCAAACAAAATTATTTCCATAAATGAAAAAAAAAACTGGATTCGTCCACTTACTGGTTATTTCTACATTGATGTCATTTTCCGCCAATTCAAAATCATAAAACACAATTGGACGTTTAGCAATTGCACGGACTGTATAATTTTTGGCACCGCCATTCTTTTTTGGAAACACATACTTCCATTCGGAATGTGGCGTTTCTGTCTCAAATATCTGTGAAAGAAAAGAAAAACGATTAAAATATTGAATCAGAGTGTATTTTCGAAAAAGAGATTTGCAGGATACATACTTGCTTGTCATAGCCATCTACTTGCCATTCCTATAAATGTAACAAAAAAGAAAATGATTTATTCAATAAAATTACACAATTCAAAATATGAGAACAAAGCAAGAATGATAAATCAAATAATAATTAGTTGTTGAATTTCACGTGATCATGAAACGTAAAAATTCATTTTGTATCTCGAATCGAATGCATATCACTTCAATCGAATATTCATGCTAATATTTACGAAGATTGTTTTTAATAAAAAAAATTATTTAAATTTAATTTCAACCGTATAATTTGTTCGCGTCAAAATTACCCATTTGAGTCTTTCATTATTCGGTACTGATCCATCACTATTAAATAAATCTGCACTGAATGTGACGTCAACACCTTCTATAGCTGGGGCTGACGACTTCAAAATTAAATTGTAATCGTGGCAATATACACCTGTATAAATAAAGGAAGGGCATTTCTTTATCAGTATATATGAACCACAACGAATAATCTGTAACAAACATATGCTTGAAATATTCAAATCATGAAAAATGGCAATTGGTGTCAGGCATGGTGCCACATTTTTATACAATCAAATAAATAATTTACATAAAACTGCGCGCAAAAAGATTACTTTCATAAATAATTGTAAAAGTAAATATTTTATGTTTATATATTGATTTGTGTTGAGCCAGAGAAAAACGCCTTCCATCATTACTACAACAACTGAATAGTACTCACCAATTGCTAAAAGTGTAAACTGTATCACGGTCCGTATCGCATTTGTCGCGACCATAGTTCGCTCTTGATATCCAAATTATCACTGAGTAATTCTCCGAATGGCTAATATTTTACGTATGCATTCACTCACTGAATCATCTCACAATCAGAAAACTAGCTATTTAGTACTCAAAAACATTGATTTTTTTGATAAACAAAACGCCAGCGTTCAATTGACGAAATTTTCTCTTATTGTTCTCCCTTTTTCTGCGTTCTTTCTTTTTGCAAGTGCGTTAACACTAATGTCTGTGTAAATTTTGTTTGTTTTATCTTTAAATATGTATAATTGTTCTCGTTTTTCGACTTTTTAATGGCGATTTAACATTAGCCCCGACAAATCCCGTACTACGTATTGTTATTGACTGTAAAATGATCGCTGAATGACAGTTCTTAATGTTCAATGAACAGAAAAAAAGCAAGATAGAAAATGCGGAACAGAGACAACTATACATTTGAGGTTGTCACATTTGGCCTTCAAGTTTTGTGTTATAAAGACGATTGCATTTCATATACAATTGGAAGAATTAATTTTCAATTTTTTTTACAAACAAAATGAAAATTGATTCAATTTTTTTTTTAAAGAAACTAAAATACTCTTTAATTTTATAAAATTTGTGTTATACACACCAATCTCTTATAAACACACATACACGATTCGCTTCAACTTCATCGCAATGTTTACATGTGTTGAGCTGTCAAATCGACTGCCAAGTTGTACAAAATTGTCATGATACACACACGACGGCAAATTATTGCAAACGAGAATTTTAATCCAATTTGAATAGAAAGTTAATAATTGCATTTAAATTGTGGTGTTATCTCTATAAATTAAAACGATGAGTAATAAAGCGGGAAGCAACAAGGAAGCGAACATTCGCGCTTATTATAGTGAAGTGAATAAATTTAGCCAGAATGAAGAGTATGATAAAGCTATCAAATCACTAAATAAAAGTAAGTCAAGTTCATTACATGCTTTTGACGCATAAATTAATTTACATATTTGCATTGCAGTTTTGAATGTAGCTCCTGACGATGCAACTG
Organism: Contarinia nasturtii; assembly: GCF_009176525.2. Classification (NCBI taxonomy): domain Eukaryota; kingdom Metazoa; phylum Arthropoda; class Insecta; order Diptera; family Cecidomyiidae; genus Contarinia; species Contarinia nasturtii. Next base: position 827,968 of record NW_022199689.1, on the reverse strand, counting down.
CGGCTCATTGCAAGGTTGTTTGTTTAATACATACATCAAAATTTCAAGAAGCCGTACAATTCATTGACCGCTTCCAATTGACTGATTTGGTATTTGAAAAAGCGTACTCCGAATACCGTTTGAATGTTCCCGAAAAAGCATTGAAAACCATCGATTCGGCCAATTTGCCCAGCCCTCTACCGCCGAATATCAAAGAGTTACGTGCTCAAGTTCTCTATCGTTTGGAACGATTTGAAGAATGTTTTGATGTCTATCGGGATATCATCAAAAATACTGACGATGACTACGATAATGAGCGTACAACGAATTTAAGTGCAGTCGTGGCTAATTTGGCAATTGAAGGAACAGTAAGTAATCATTTGTATTGGAATATTTTTTGAAAAAGTACGATTTTTTCATGTTAAAAATTTGATGTACGTTCCAGCCAAAGGAGGTGCCAAATCTAAGTGACGACACTTTTGAATTATGTTATAATGATGCCTGTGCATTATTGGGAAAACTTCAATACTCGGAAGCCGAGAAGAAATTGCGTGTCAGCGAGAAACTGTGCCGTGAATCAGTCGATGAAGATGACGATATCGAAGATGAAATGGCCATAATTAAAGTTCAATTGGCTTATTGTTTGCAAATGCAAGGCAAAATCAAAGAAGCCACAGCCATCTATAGTGATGTCTTGAAGCATAAATCAAGTGATGTTGCCCTCACAGCCGTTGCTAGCAACAATATGGTGGCCATTAATAAAGAGCAAAATGTCTTTGATTCAAAGAAAAAAATTCGCGCCGCACAAGCTGATGCTTGTGAACATAAGTTAACAACACGACAAAAGAAGACAATCGCTTTAAATAATTGCCTATTGACTTTGTATACAAATCAAGATGATCAAGTGCATCAACTGGTCGCCAAATTAATTCAAACCTATCCAGACGTTGAATTCAAAGGTCTATTGATTCGCGTCACACAATTGGCAAAAAGTAAAAAATACGGCATACTTACTTAAAAATTACTATTCCATTACTCTACAATTCCTGAGTTTTTCCTTTCTTTTCTTCTGACCAACCCTAGGTAAAAAATACAAAGATGCCATTGAATTGTTGGAAAAATATGGTAAGGCAAATCCAAACGATGAATTAGCCACCAAATTTGCTATCGTTCAATTGTTATTGACGAGCGTAAGTATTTTTATTTGAAAAAATCATATTATTTTTTCGTTGCAATGAATAAATTTCCATAATTTCGTCTCTTACTTAGGGTAATCGTAAAGGTGCCATTGAACAATTGGAATCGTTGCCAAACAAGCAAAAGTACCAACCAGGTGTTGTGTCGGCAATGGTTTCACTTCATCTTGGTATGGATAATAAAACGGCCGCATCAAATGTGCTCAAAGAGTGTGTTGATTGGTATAAGAAATCAAATAAGTCAACATCGTCATCTGGTGATTTGACTGACATGTGGCGGCAAGCGGCCAATTTCCATCTGCGTGGTGGTGAAGCCGAAACAGCTGCCAGCAGTTTGGAAGAATTGCTTAAATCAAATCCAACCGATGAAAAGGTGTTGGCACAATTGGTAATTGCCTATGCAAAATACGATGCAAAGAAGGCACAAGAGGCAAGTAAACGACTACCAGCTTTGGACTCTCTAACAAACAATGTTGAAATTGATGCACTCGAAGCAACCAATTGGATGATGAGCACCAAAGCAGCTAAGAAAACTGGTACGGCAACAAGTCGTGGTGATCAATCGCCCAGCACACCTGGTTCTGAACCGCAGAAAATTAAAAAACGTACACACCACAAGCGTAAACCGAAATTACCTAAAAACTATAATCCGGACGTTAAACCCGATCCAGAACGTTGGCTACCGAAATATGAACGCAGCAACTATCGCCGCACAAAACGTGACCGTCGTAATAAGGACGTTATCAAAGGTTCTCAAGGCATGAGCACCGGCGCTGCTGATCAATAGTAAGTTTATTGGTCGAACAATTTCATTAAAATTTATAATGGTTACATACACACGTTGCCATGACATTAATGTCGCAAACGGTATTTGTTCACAAAATTTAAGCGGTCATTGACCATGCCACAGTATTTTTGGTTTATTTATTATTCAAGTCAATCAATATGAAAATGTCGTCTTTTATTTCTCAATTTTAGTGACATGAGCAAAACTGCGAATTTGTCAAAGAACTCACCGGCAACACCAGCTGCACCTGAACCATCATCGGCACCGGGTCCACGTCAACATCAACGCAAAAACCAACAGAAAAAGAAGAGAAACAACCGTTTTTAGATAACGAAATCTACGACAAGCCCATTATTTTCAACAATTTGTTTACTTTTTTTGATAAATAAAGATAAACCAAGAAAAAATTATAATCAATTAAAACGGCGTTTATATTTTTTTTTTCTTGTGTAGCAAAAAAGTCGTGTATATCAAATTTTATTGGTGAAATAGATTACATGGAAAATTTGTTCATGTTCAACAGTCGTGTCGTTGTTGAAGTGCAGAGATAACCTTACACCGATATAAGAAAAAAAAATGCTGTATATAACAAAGTTTAAGAAATTATGGTTAAGCAAGAATAAAGAAAATAACTGTCCACTCGTTGTTGTTGGCACAGATGACCTCATGTGATTTCATTGCAGTGTGAATGTTTAGTTGAGACCAACCTTTTCGATCAATTCTTGAGCTTTGTTCACATAATCTTGAAAAAAAAAAATTTAATGTGAATTTTGAATTTTGAGAGAGTATGAAATGACAACCAACCTTGTTTGGCCTTTTCTGAGTCAGTGCCCTTTTTGTGGTTCCATGCATCCCATTTGGCCTTTCCTTTGAAGTCAAGCAAACCTGGGCGAGTGGTATTGACGTCACCGACTGTTGCCTGCTTGTACAATGCATATAATTCAAGAAGGTCACCGTCAGCGGGCGTTTCCTTCAAATTTTTCACATCTTCGGCAGCTTTAGTAAAATCTTCTTCTAAACCCATCTGTAGTGTGTTATATTAATAAATTATTTATTTAGTGTACATATATAAATCTTCTTATATAAGGTTATGTGAAACTTGTTTCTTTTTTTATGCAAAACTTATTGATGCAAAGCAAAGTATAAATTTTCTTTACATGCAATTGATTTTGAACACGATTCATAAAATGCGATGTTGTTTTCGAAATGTAAGAGAGGAAAATTACTCACTTTTTTAAAATTGTCACGAAACAAATTACGTGTTTTCTAAACGAATGTACTCTTGTAAATGATTTGCGCTGTTTGTTGACGAACCCCAGCAAGTGATTCAATAATCGTACGATTCATCGTTGACCGAATACGCACACAAACGACAATCAATTTGTGTATGATAATGCTAGACGACTAGAGATTGCTACACGCACACACTTTCAATTATATTCGTGTAATGTTGTTGTTGTTCTTGTTGGTGCTGCCGTTCTACGCTGATTACGGTTTTTACTAGCAAATGCGATGCAATGCGATGAACGACAGCACCGGCTTCACGTGGACATACGGTGTTTCGAATCGATTTTTTTACAATTTATTTGGAATGTGAATGCCTCGAAAATGTACTAAACATGGAATTTAAATATCGATTAAAACAATGAAATTGAATCCATTTTTGGGCATAGCTTTTTTGTTGAAGAATAAATACGATGAATAAAAATTTTTGTTGGAGAAAAGTTTAAATTTTTTTTAAAGTACTGCAAAAAACTGGTTCGACGCCACTGCTCAAACAATATAAATTACATACACATGAATCTATCGTAAATAACATATGTCGATTAAGCGTAGTCATTAGCTAATATACGTTGTGTTTGTGTCTGTAGTTGATACATAGTGATAAGGTTGCCGCAAAAACAGTAAACTGTCAGTCGTTATAGTGACACACATGACTTTTGTGTAAGTTTTCATCTCATTTTCTCTGTCGTATTCTCCGCGATTTGTTGCATTCTCCGCTCTCTCACTCTCTTGTTCAACCAGTGTTATTGCGGGAAAAAAATTGCTCTGGTTATTTTTAAAAACGCGAACAGTCAGCAATGGACTGTTGATTCTAGAGCATTGGATTTTATTTTCATTTATTTTATTCATTAAATTCACGCTGTGCGTTCATTAAAAAGGGTGTTAGTTTATTATGCTGCGTGATAAAAGTTCATATAATAGTAAATAGCTTTGGTGCAAAGTTCATTTGAAAATTAACCCGTTCATCAGGCACAATGGGTATGTTATCTATTTGGTAAATTGAAAAGGCAACACACAATTTCATAATGAGTTTTCGGATGAATTTCGTTTTGCGTTCCCGATTTAACGCAAAAAAATTTAATAGAAAAGGCAAATAGAGTGACCGTGAATGAAAAAAAGATATACTAAAAAAAACCGACGACTGTGTGATTAAGCAATATGCGTCTGTGATTAAGCAATATTCCAAGAATATTGAGAGATTTTTTTCATGGATTCACAGCACATCACAAAAGTCATTCGAGCTCAAAAGAAAACAAGAAACAAAAATTGGCATTCATTTATGCATATACGATATACGGCTGTAGGTAGATCAAATGTTGTTCGTTGCCTATTGACGAGAAGCATGCTAATACATATAACTCACACATATAAACAAATTGGATATGTGTTTTGGATCGAAACGTAACAAGCATCGCAACAAGTTAAAACAGAATACAGCTGTGAATACCATTCACATTCATTCATTCGTCTTTTGCTCTTGAATTAGTCAGATTGTTTATGTTTTCAAGAGATTCATATACATCTGTTTCAATACGATAGATCTGTTTCAATCTCTTGTTGAAAACCAGAGGAAATTATCTTATTTTTTTGAGTTGCGGTGGAACGATTAATTCGAACATATTGAAGTTTTTTTAAAATAAAATTTAATGAAATTGTAAGTAATGAAAAGTTAATAACTTGAAAGAAGTAGTTTACAAGGAAATGAAAAATTATAATTTAGGCATTATGTGTGTTTCATGTGTTTCTTGATAAGACCCTTGACAAAGAAAGAAGATTAAAATAACTTTGTGAGAAAATTAAAATGTGATATTTCAACACATAACAAATAATTCATTAATGTAAAAACCGGAATCAATGCCATATAATATGTTGTAGTTGACTCACTTGATTTTTTATTATTATTTACACACACATATATTGGTTGTCTCTGTTTAAGAGGTGTTCCTTTGTATTTTAACGCATTCGCTTGAACTTGTATGAACCGGCATATAATTATATCTGACCATCAGTAATAATATTTATTGTAACGTTGTGAAAATGTTATGTAGTGGTTTGGTGTGTGTTTTTGTCTCGTATGAGAATTTTCGTGTGAGACTATTAGGTCAACTATGCGTATCTATCATCGTTTGTACTGAAATCGAAAGTAGTTAGACAGAGGTAGTCTTCGACTTATGACCAATTAGGTTTGTTTCATATGAATTCCGTAAGCAATAACAATGCTTATATTTTATAAATTGTTTGTCATTATCAACATTCAAAATTGCTGAGATGTCCGTCATATCGAAAAATATTCAACTCATTGTTAATAATACTTTTTTTGGCACATAGGTGTGAGATATATTCTCTTATGTATAGTTTTTTCTGTGAATATTCGTTCATTTCTCAGAGAATATATTTATAGATTGTATGACATTTGTTTGTGCAACTTATTAATACTAAAATAAATGTCGATTTATCTCTAGTTGTTTCATCGGAGGAAATTCCTTTAAATCCAACAAATTCAGAGACCAAAACTAGACCGAATCAATCCATTGAATCAAGTTCGTGTTATGACACATCTGTCGATGATGCTGAGCGGCGCCTATTGAATGTTAATCAACGTCCGGCAGTCGATTGCACGCGATTACGAACCATACCCCAGCAAGAGTCAGCATTTCACAGTGGTCAAAATGGGAAAACTTTGTCACCGTTAGATATGTCACAGCAGGATAAAGTGCATTCTGGTAGTAATTTACGTGATATTAATGCGATGTCCGTCGCCAGTATTTACGATCGAGAACACAACGAAATTATGGACGCTGACAAGTGAGTATTATACATTGCTTTCAAATCTTATGAGATTTACACATCTACAAACCACTGATATTGGCGGAAAACCGATATTAAGCTGAATTTTATTGAAAATGACAACTTACAGTGATATATACAATGATGTATCGTTCAGTAAACCACATGCTCGAGCTAGTCGCGAGCGAGACAGTGTCTATGAGTTGAATATTGTACCCGAAACATCAGAGTGAGTGAGAAAATGTGTGTGCCCAGAAAACTAAAACCAATTTTGCAAACTCACCAGCATAATGCTTGAAGTAATAATTTGATTTGACAGGCTATAACCATGAACTTCAATAACATATGAGTCTCGTACAACACAGAGTCTATAGTGTCTAACAAAGGCGATAACAATTGATATTGCATGTCTATTGATATGATTGAATGTTGCAATAACAATGCAAATGTTCAACTAATTGCATTTCAAATTTTACATTTTCAAAATTCATCACGTAAATGTAATGTTTGTTTTTTAATTTCAGAAGCATGGGAACTAAGAAATATCATAATGCAGATTGTGAAAGTTGTTACAGTGAACCGCCCGAACCAACCACATCTGTTCCAAATTCTCAATATGATTCGTTGTTTTTTGCGGACGGCGAACGATCAATTGACTTTGTTATTGTTTGGCAACCCGTCGAAGATCGACTACAAGAAGAACTGAATTGCATAAAACGTGCCATTTTTGAAGATAATCTAGTAAATGAAGGTTTGGAATTAGAACGCGATGAAATTGAGCATCTTCATTTTACCAAAATTCACACACCGATCGAGGTTTTGCGTAGATATTCGGAAATTTTGAAACTGCGAATGCCCATGAAAGAGGTATGTTATGGCTGTTATTTTGTTTTCTCACTCTTTTAAATAGTACACGACTTCAAATTCAACGCCACACTTTATTTCCAGTCATTGTGTTCAGTTCAAGAACAAAATCGATTTTCGAAAATATCGAACGCTGCACTTTATATCTCAAATAAGGTTAGAATGAAAAAATCCAATCTGGTGATCTTCTGTTTGATTTGTTTGGTCTTGTTTTTATTTGTATTGGTATTGGTATTTTGAGTTTTTGTTTGTGTTTCTTTTTTTGTGTTGTGAAAGTGACAAAAATCCAGTAATTTGAATGAAGGGATGACAACTGTATTTGGACTTTTTTTTTGTATTTTTGCCGATATAAATAGTAAAATGAAAGTTGCATACAAAGAATTCCCATGATAATTGTATATTCAGACTGTATAAAAAACGACACGTACAGCATTCTATTTGCTTGAATTTATTTTTTGATTGTTGTTATGTCGTTTTCTATGATAATGCAAACATAACAAAATATCTTGCTTGCACTAAATAAATATAAACGGAAAGTCTCCATTCAGAAAAATAGTTTTGGTTTGGTCTCCTCAAATTTGTGCCCATTTGTATGCTGTCCCCTTTCTTCTCAAATATTCTAAAAACATTCCTTATATGTATTATTCTTTGTTTTTCTACCACAATCGATTTGCACAGATACCTGGTTTCCGAAGTGTTCAAAATACAACAACATCAGCCTATGATAGATTCAGCGGATGCTGCAATAAATTGTGGAATTTAATGTCTGTAGACGAACAACACTTTCCACCGAAATCAACACGATTTACAGCCGTATATAGCCGTGACAAAGAATATTTGTAAGTAATTCTATTCCATTTTGCGTTTGATTTACGATGAATTGCTATAGCAATTAATCAAATTTTATTTCCATACAACCATTTCAGATTCGATGTTCATCATAAATGTTTTTTCACGCCAGCTATTCGATCTCGTATTGTTCAATTTATTTTGGATCGCAAGCGCTTCACAATGCAAATTGATGACGACTATGCCTTTGGGATTGATCGTCTCATCAACGAAGGAGTTTATATAGCCTCATATCCATTACATGACGTATGTAAAAAAAACATCACCAATATTGAAAACATATTGAGTTTTTTTCTTCTAATAGGGTGAAATATCAGTGCCAGGAAGTGTTCGACATTTATTGTATAAAGAATGGGCTAGCGTTTCAAAATGGTATCGATTTTTCGATTATTTTTCGATTATTTTAAATTCGATTATTTTCTTCTGTGATTCTCCCCTTAGGTATCGCTACCAACCATTGGACTATGTAAAGGATTATTTTGGTGTTAAAATTGGACTATACTTTGCATGGCTGGGCTACTATACATATATGTTGCTGTTGGCATCAATAGTTGGAATTGGTTGCTTTTTATATGCCATTTTTACGTTACCGTACGACATACCGAGGTACATATATCTATTATCAAATGTTTAATTACAAAATCATTCGATTAACTTGTATAGTAATTTTGAATTGTTTACATTTAATGTTCTAGCCAAGAGATTTGTTATGGAAATATGAAAAATACCACAATGTGCCCACTTTGCGATAGATTATGTAATTATTGGTCACTAGAAAAATCCTGCTTGCACATTAAAGTAACTTATTTGTTTGATAACAAGGCAACGGTATTTTTTGCCGTATTTATGTCATTCTGGGGTAAGTACTCTAAGCAATATGCCATAAATCAATGGAACTTATTTGAAAATTAATGAAAATTTCATGTATGTATATTCATTTTAGCTACGTTGTTTTTGGAATTGTGGAAGCGATATTCAGCCGAAATTACACATCGCTGGGATTTAACTGGTTTTGACATACATGAAGAGCACCCTCGACCACAGTATCTCGCTCGACTGGCTCACGTAAAAAAAGTACGCATTGATTATATTACAAATACCAAAGAACCGGATCCACCATTTTGGCGAATGAAATTGCCAGCGGCTGTGTTTAGTTTTTCGATCGTTATTTTATTGGTTGCCTTAGCGCTAGCTGCTGTCGTTGCTGTTGTCATATATCGAATGTCTTTTTTGGCAGCACTAAGCGTTAGCACAGATAATTTTACCACATCAAATGCAATTTATATCACAACGATAACGGCAGCCTTGATCAATTTGTCATTGATTTTCGCTTTCAGTTGGGTAGGTTGAATCGGCTCAAGAATTACCAGTTCACAAAAAGTGTAACCTATTTGTTTTTTTTTTTATATAAATAGCTGTACATTTGGCTTGCTGAATGGTTAACTGAATATGAAATATTACGTACACAAACGGAATTCGATGATTCGTTAACGCTTAAAATCTATTTGTTCCAGTTCGTAAATTACTATGCAAGTATTTTTTATATAGCATTCTTTAAAGGAAAATTTATCGGTCGTCCAGGAGACTACAATCGATTCCTAGGTTATCGTCAAGAAGAGGTATTAGCTTATAATATTTATTTATTTTCATTTTATTTGTTCCTATCGTATAGATTTTTATATGAATTTCTTTGTTTTATTAGTGTGGTTTTGGTGGTTGCATAACGGAGCTGTGTATTCAATTAGCAATTATCATGATAGGTAAACAAGCGATGAATACTGTGCTCGAAATGATACAGCCTCGCATTTTCAAATACTATAATTCGCTGAGAGTGCGTTTGTCAAAGCGTAAAAAAAGTACGAGTGCCGAAAAAGACGCACAAAGATGGTTGCGTGATCTAAAATTGGTTGAATGGGGACCACAAAGTCTCTTTAATGAGTAACTTTAACAAAGAGTAGTTTAGTAAGAGTTTTTATTGAGTAACAAATAATATTTTTCCTAGGTACCTAGAGATGGTGTTGCAATATGGATTTGTGACAATTTTCGTAGCAGCTTTTCCTTTGGCCCCCTTCTTTGCTTTACTCAATAATATTTTGGAGATGCGTTTCGATGCTCAAAAGCTATTAAAATTCCATAGACGACCTGTTACACAACGTGTACGTGACATTGGTGTTTGGTATCGTATTTTGGACAGTATTGGCAAACTTAGTGTCATCACAAACGGTTTCATCATCGCATTCACATCAGAGTTTATTCCACGATTTATATACCAACTCTTCAAGTCAGAAGATAGAACGTTAACTGGTTACGTTAATTATTCGCTGTCTGTTTTCGACACAAGAAATTTTACGGCAAAGGAAGTACCATCGAACCCAACGAATCCAACAAATGGGGAGTGCAGGTATGCCGACTTCCGTTATGGTCCGGGAGAGAATCACGAATATGATGTTACATATGCATACTGGGTTATTTTGGCAGCCCGACTTGGTTTTGTAGTACTTTTTGAGGTAAACTGAATTAAAATTTATCAAATTGAAAAATATGTCAACTGAAAAACTATTTTTCTTTGCAGAATTTCGTTGCAGTTGTAATGATATGGGTTCGTTGGGCTATTCCAGACATGTCCGCGGAGTTAAGAGATAAAATAAGACGTGAAGCGTACATTACAAATGAAATTATTATCAAACAAGAAGCTGAACGAGCCCGAAAACTATCAAATGGTAAGAAACTCTATTTAAAAAAAAAATGTTTTGTTTTTTTCGCAAACCTTACGTGACATTTTTTTAAGTTGTCATTGCAGAGCGCATGGGTGACGATATTGAACCGGATGCAGGAATCTTAAAAGCAGAGAAACTAATGTCCAGTAATTTATGTGGCTCGCAATTAGACTTATTTATGCATGGTGAGGGCGATCCATTCGCTCCGGGGCATGCCGTAATAAAGCAAAACGAAAACAGTGCACATGACAATGAAATGAATAAAATGTTTTTAGAGTCGGAGAAAATTGCATACAAACGCAGTTCAAAGAATGATCCAACTGATTCAATTGATAACGAATCCGGCGAAGCAATGACAGAAACATCTGCATTGTAGATTATTAAATGACATTATGCTCGATACACGACTGACTATTAGACATCATTTTCACTTTATTGATGTTGCATTAAGTTTATTTCATTCGCCTTCAAATTAGTTAAAAAACTAAAACATTAACGCATATAATTTCAATTGATTTTTTCAGAACAAAACGTGGTTATAAAATGCCAAAACTATTATTTCATTCGCTTTTTGTCATTAATCAAATGCTTTCAGGGATTTTGACCAAAGCAGTAAATTTACATTATTATGCTAGATAACGAACAAATATGTAACGTTTTTAGGACATTTTAACGTTAAAAAATGTAACGCTTTAACCCATTTTTGTGGCAATTTTCGTGTCAAATGGAAGGTAGAATATAGGCATAATGTGAACCACTTTTTCGGCTTTTTCGTGTTGCGATACACAACAACATCTTCTGTGTGTTTCGATTGTTTCTCTTTTTGTTATTATATTCTAAGAAACTGTAGCGGCAATACAATGTAAACAAATGTAAATAACATAAACTCGTTGAGTTCATAATATCGTATTCATACGATTGATTTTAAGCAAATAAAATTTGAAAAACAAACCGGAAAAAAAAGAGGATGAAAATACAAATC